>NW_016909557.1:166999-207281 GCF_001483705.2 Eufriesea mexicana | reverse complement strand
GAATAATGGGGCTGTGACACATGGAATTGATTGAGCCAATAAAGACAACATTAAAAGGAGGTACAAGGTATGTCTTTCCTACTGATGATTATTAGAAAAAAGAACCATTTGGTTGACTGATTCGTAAATGATTAAAGATTTAATATAAAATATTATTGACTAAAGATTTTTTTTATTACAGGAGACTTACAAACATGCATAACATTTATATGCAAGAGCCAGCCACTAAGGGTATAGTAATAAGTATTAGTTAATAATATTTCAATGGATTGTATATCTGTGTTGAAAATTTAACTGATGTACAATATTTACTTTTTAAATTTCTACATTAATATATCAAATAATTTCTAATTTGAATTACAATAATAAATAATAAATTTTAATAAATATGATTTTAAAAGTATTATACATTAATAAAACTAATATATTTGTTATAATTAGGTTATAATGAAAACAACTGTTGGTGGTATTGAGTTAGAATTATAGGCAAAAGAAACTCCAAAGGCATATTATTAGGATGACATTATATTTCATACAATTATCAAAGGATTCATAACACAAGGTGGTGATCCCACAGGTACAGGAGAAGGTGGTAACATATATGGAGAACCATTTAAAGTGAGACTATATTTAAAAATAAAATGAATTCCTTCTTTATTCAAAAATAATTATTAAATATATGTGTTTCAGGGCGAATTTCATACAAGATTACGTTTTTGTCGACGAGATTTAATTGCTATGGCTAATGCTGGAAAAGATGACAATGGTTCCCAATTCTTCTTTACTCTTAGTCTTTAGTTCTACTGAAGAAACTATATATAACATGCTTGAACTTGAAAAGATTGATATAAACTATAATATTGAATAATCCATTTTCTGATATTATTCCAAGAATAATAGTGCAGCAAAGTGAAGAAGTAAAGAACAATTCAAAAACTAAAGCAGCAACAGTAAAATTAAAATCATATATGTTTGCAGAATTTTGTCGTGATAGTACTATTCTTTACAATGAAAAATTTTGTTATAATGATTTCAATCTTTTATCATTTGCTGAACAAGCAGAGAAAGATGAAGAAGAATCTGTGATATTAAATAAAAAGTTTAGTGGTAAGGGCAAATCAGCTCATGATCATTTAACTGATCCAAAATTAAGTTCACAATCAGCTGTTGAACTACCTGGAGTTGCAAATAAGGAAAGAAAAGAAGACAATAGTAGCGATTGGGAAAGTAAGGACGAAGTAGAAACTCAAGAAGAATTAGAAGTTGTAAAGAAAGAGAAAGAGTTAGTTTATATTTTAGATTATAACTATGTTATAGAAAGTAGGAATTTTTATTGACTGCCATATTTTCAGTGTAATGAAAGAAAGGATAAAAAATAAATTAATAGATGCAAAAAAGAAACAAAGAATTATGTTGTTAACAATTAACGTGTATATGTGAAACTTTCAAAGTGAATAAAAAGTACCTAAGCATATAACTATCGTAGTTTCATTTTATTTTTAACCAAGAACAAAATCACTCTCTTTCATTTGTGACTTCATATACGTCTATAATTAATTCTCAACTTTTACAATTACATCGTAAAGGCACAGCCTTAGCGAGCTTTCTAATATAATTCTGGATATGAATTCCTTGTTATTTAAATCATTATTGAAGATTATTGCATAGAATGTTTGAACTATTACCGAAGATACTAATGGCTTATCTTTCGATTAGTATAATGGAATACTTAGTAATTCAAGTTTATGAATTAATAATGGAAATTAGAAATTTTTCGTAACAGAAATACATTTATATTTGCTTCAGCGATATTAATAAATATAAGAAACATCGTTTGATATTTTTCAACGATACTTTACCACATAGCTATTTTAAAGATACAACATTTTCCCGCTACAAAAATACTTAGCGTATCCGGCTGCACGTCAACTTCCAGTTGGTGACGAGCGGGCATACCGGTAACAAATGGTAGAATATTGTCATGCGTCAAAGTGAAATATTAAATCTCAAAACGTTTCTTAAAGAAGTGATATCGCTGATTAACGTTTCAATTACTTTACGAAGTTGAGGATTACTAACTGCGAACATTTTTTCGGTTTATCGCTGATTAACGTTTCAATTACTTTACGAAGTTGAGGATTACTAACTGCGAACATTTTTTCGATTGTAATATACTATATGTGAAAAAAGGTGATGTTAGATAGTGTAAATCATATAACGACACATGTAGGAAACGAAATGGTGTGAGTGCGGGATCGTATAACACTACCGCATTGTCCGTTATTATCGGCTCTAGAAGATTCTAGATTTCAACTGACCGTTGGAATATTTGGTCAACATTACTATGAATAGGCAGCCTTTTAATAGTTTTCCTATTTTTCTTCGGTCTAGATATACAATTGCAAAGTAGTTATGTATTATCGCTATTACATTCTAAATTTTGATTGGGGATTAAGATATTTCATTACTCCTGCATAGAATAGATTGTTCTCCAACCAGTAGGGGAATTATTTTACGATTGAAGGTGCATATATGAAACAAGGTAACGGAGAAGCAAGTGCCTGTGAAATCGTTCTACACAGTATACTTTTTTCGCCTATATTTCTGAAATTTGGTGCTTCGGCTAGATTTTTTCGGTATAACAGCGTAGAGTGATTCTTTCTATAACGGGATTGGATATTTTTTTTGCGTTTCGAGCGTGCGTTCTCGAAAAATAGTGCCAGAAGTGTCGATGGCTCTCAGATTGTACTGCGCAATTTAATTTTTTGGCTTCTATCTTTTGAATTAGGCTTTTTGAATCGGATTTTTCCATTGATTCGCGTAGAGTGATTTATTCCTTAACGGGATTTGATATTTTTTTTCGGTTTCGAGAGTGCGTTTTCGAGAAATAGTACCGGAAGTGTCAGTGGCTCTCAGATCGTGCTGCGCAATTTACTTTTTTGGCTTCTAGTTTTTGAATTAGGCTTTTTGAATCGGATTTTTCCACTGATGCGCGTAGAGTGATTTTTTCCTTAACGGAATTGGATATTTTTTTTCGGTTTTGAGAGTGCGTTTTTCTAAAATAGTGCCGAAAGTATCAGTGGCCCTCAGATCGTGCTGCGCAATATACTTTTTTGGCTTCTATCTTTTGAATTAGGCTTTTTGAATCGGATTTTTCCATTGATTCGCGTAGAGTGATTTATTCCTTAACAGGATTTGATATTTTTTTTCGGTTTCGAGAGTGCGTTTTCGAGAAAAAGTGCCGGAAGTGTCAGTGGCTCTCAGATCGTGCTGCGCAATTTACTTTTTCGGCTTCTATCTTTTGAATTAGGCTTTTTGAATCGGATTTTTCCATTGATTCGCGTAGAGTGATTTATTCCTTAACAGGATTTGATATTTTTTTTCGGTTTCGAGAGTGCGTTTTCGAGAAAAAGTGCCGGAAGTGTCAGTGGCTCTCAGATCGTGCTGCGCAATTTACTTTTTCGGCTTCTATCTTTTGAATTAGGCTTTTTGAATCGGATTTTTCCATTGATTCGCGTAGAGTGATTTATTCCTTAACAGGATTTGATATTTTTTTTCGGTTTCGAGAGTGCGTTTTCGAGAAAAAGTGCCGGAAGTGTCAGTGGCTCTCAGATCGTGCTGCGCAATTTACTTTTTCGGCTTCTATCTTTTGAATTAGGCTTTTTGAATCGGATTTTTCCATTGATTCGCGTAGAGTGATTTATTCCTTAACAGGATTTGATATTTTTTTTCGGTTTCGAGAGTGCGTTTTCGAGAAAAAGTGCCGGAAGTGTCAGTGGCTCTCAGATCGTGCTGCGCAATTTACTTTTTCGGCTTCTATCTTTTGAATTAGGCTTTTTGAATCGGATTTTTCCATTGATTCGCGTAGAGTGATTTATTCCTTAACAGGATTTGATATTTTTTTTCGGTTTCGAGAGTGCGTTTTCGAGAAAAAGTGCCGGAAGTGTCAGTGGCTCTCAGATCGTGCTGCGCAATTTACTTTTTCGGCTTCTATCTTTTGAATTAGGCTTTTTGAATCGGATTTTTCCATTGATTCGCGTAGAGTGATTTATTCCTTAACAGGATTTGATATTTTTTTTCGGTTTCGAGAGTGCGTTTTCGAGAAAAAGTGCCGGAAGTGTCAGTGGCTCTCAGATCGTGCTGCGCAATTTACTTTTTCGGCTTCTATCTTTTGAATTAGGCTTTTTGAATCGGATTTTTCCATTGATTCGCGTAGAGTGATTTATTCCTTAACAGGATTTGATATTTTTTTTCGGTTTCGAGAGTGCGTTTTCGAGAAAAAGTGCCGGAAGTGTCAGTGGCTCTCAGATCGTGCTGCGCAATTTACTTTTTCGGCTTCTATCTTTTGAATTAGGCTTTTTGAATCGGATTTTTCCATTGATTCGCGTAGAGTGATTTATTCCTTAACAGGATTTGATATTTTTTTTCGGTTTCGAGAGTGCGTTTTCGAGAAAAAGTGCCGGAAGTGTCAGTGGCTCTCAGATCGTGCTGCGCAATTTACTTTTTTGGCTTCTATCTTTTGAATTAGGCTTTTTGAATCGGATTTTTCCACTGATTCGCGCAGAGTGATTTTTTCCTTAACGGGATTGAATATTTTTTTTCGGTTTCGGCCGTGTGTTTTCGAGAAATAGTGCCGGAAGTGTCTGTGGCTCCCAGATCGTGCTGCGCAATTTGCTTTCTCGGCTTCTAGTTTTTGAATTAGGCTTTTTGAATCGGTTTTTTCCACTGATTCGCGTAGAGTGATTTTTTCTTTAACGGGATTGGATACTTTTTCTCGGTTTCGAGCGTGCGTTTTCGCGAAATAATGCCGGAAGTGTTACTGGCTCTCAGATCGTGCTGTGCAGTTTACTATTTTCTCTTATATTTCCGAAATTAGGCTTTTGGATTTATTTTGATCTATATAACAGTGTAGAGTGAAATTTTCTCTATCGTAATCAGCTATTTTTTTTCTGACTTCGTGCTTGCTTTTTAGGATATAGCGAGGAAGATGCAAGTGTTTCTCAAATTGTGCTGCGCGATTTACTTTTTTTTTGCTTATATTTCCGAGTTTAGACTGAAGAGCGTGATCACGCTGCTTGGGACTCAAACGGTTAAACGTATTCTGGCTGCCTAAAATTTTGGAGCTTGGCCCCGCAGAAGGTCACTTCGGCCCTGTTTTACGGATGCATGGAATGTTATCTTATCATGCCATTTTTGGTTTCAACCTATATATCTTCGTAAGTAGAGAATATACCCAAATTATCAAACGATTACCTTGTTTCTTAACTTTTGTCAGTAAGTGTATTCTAAAATTTGATCGAATATCGTTTTAGATATATACATATATATTGCTTAGTTAAGTTTGAAATTGTTTATAACTCTTTAGATCCGATAAGGAAGTCGTTTATCCTTGGTTAAGTTATCTGCGTTAGAACTTCTGGATCACTCCTGATCATTTGTTATAGCGAAAGACTCTGCGTGCAATATCTACATATAAATGAATACATAAATATATCGTTTTAGCGTAACCACGCTATTTATCAGTACTCCTTTCATAGGTGTTCATTGACGTTCACCACGCTTGCAAAACACGTTGCCATAATTTCCGACTAGACAATTGGAAAATGTTTACAAAGCTGAGAAAAGAAGAACGGAAATAAAAATGGGAAAATATAGCGGCAAAGCCTCCAGGATGAAAAATTCGAAACAAAAACATTGAAAGGGAACATGATCGAACAAGGGGCTCTTGAAAATAGTAAGACAAAAGGCCACCATACTATTGCAATATAAAAAGCTCTAATCGCAGAAAGTGAGTTTTTGAGGAACAAATGGAAAACGTTATAGGGGTATGCTTACAATCATTCTGATTGCTGTTTCGATAGACACTAATTTATCCATTAACTCTTTGCACTCGAGAGGTGACTCTCAGTCACCGTTTATTTTAATGCTATAACTTAAACAATGGATCATGACAATTATATTAAGAACATCGAAATAAAATTACTCTATTCGTTCGTTTCTCACGCAAATTCACAATTTTCTTTTTTTAATTTTAGCAGAAAGAGTATCAGCGAGCTTATAAAAATCTAAGAGCCTCGAATTGCATCTTCACAACGAAGAAATCTTCGAGTCCAAAGGGTTAGATGACGTTTCCTCGCCATTTGCTGCAAGACAAGCATAGTCGATCAAAATGTGAAAAACTAGCGAGACAAGTTGAAAACGGGATTTTGGATTCGAAATGATAATTATACATTCGATGAATTATCCAGGTACACGATTCAAACATACAGTGGAGGCCATAAGTACTTGAGAATACCTAAGAGCACTTGGAAAAATTCAATTTTTGCTTATAAAATTGCGAAAATTAGATATAGAGTAGCTCACGAAAGTGTTCCAACGCTATATTTGAAAAGGATTCTCTAATCCAAAAATTCCGATATTAAAAACAATTCGGAATACTTCTTTTAATGGCAGAAAATGACTTTAAGGAGATGAAATCAACGATTAAAGTTTCATCAATATTTTTGTTTCTTAAACAGGGTACCACAGGGAATAATTTTTACCACGGGGTAACAGTGTGCTGCGAATTAAACATTTTTTATTTGGAAAGCTTCGCCATATCTCGTATCATTACACAGTTACATTTAAAAATATAGAGATCGGACTCTAATTTTTTGATATTAGTAATGTGAAGTAATGTGCGTGAAAAAAAATAAATTGATCCAAGTGTAACTCGTTGTGCTTCACGTACACGCAAATTTTCATTAAAAGCAAAATTTTTCATTTCAATTTACAATACTTCCTTAAAATATGTATGGCGTTCGAATACTTTCGCGAGCCTTTGTATTCGCGTGAAAATTTTTTCCTCGATAGTGAATAAATAGAGTAACGATATGGTAAAGTAAATTATAGTGAAATAAATTAATAGTAAATAAGTAATGATAAATACTAGCAAATAAATAAGATAGTAAATGTAAACTCTATTTTATACGGTAGCCAAAGAGATTTACTTGCTTTTATTTATTCTCCATATTAACAAAGTTGTGCGATTTTTTACTTCAAATTGGAGTTAGGACTGATTATCGATTCCTTATTTGTATACCGATTCCGATACTGTTGTAGCAAGTTATAGAGAATGAAATTCCGAATAACTTTTATTTCAACAATAATTACCGCTCTTAATTAGTTAGTTCTCGAGATATTTGCAATAATTCTTGATACTACTACATTGAACTCTGCCTGTACGTGTCTGTAGCAACGTGCGTGTGTCAGTGTGTATATCAGTGTATGCGTTTATCAGTGTGTGTGTGAGCGTTGGCCTACCACTCGTCTACCTCTCTGATGGTTGGCATCTTTTATGCTTATATAACGGGTGAACCTAACAGTCAAATTTAACTGGATCTTTTTAGTGTCGCTATCACTCTGGTTCATAAACAGCCCTTCAATCAGTAATGAGAGAAAAACTAACCTAACTCTTCCTCATTTACGCGAGCTATATATCAGTGAATTAGGCTATATCTGGCTTGAATTGAGCCGTTCACTGCACAAATCGATTAACCTCACTTTTTGAGAAATCTTAAATTTAAGTGTCAAAGCACTTGGTATAGTCACAACTTTTTATATTTATAATAACTTTCCCTGATAATTAAGATTAACGCCATTAAACGACAAAAATTTTTTCGCCACTGAAAAAAAAATAATTTATTTCAGAGGTCACTTTGATTAACTCCGTACTCTAATGTAAATCGTTGCAATAATGCAACTCGAATGCACTAGCAAGCCACGAACGATAATGGTGAATTTTTTAGCGCCGTCTTATCAGAATTTAAGTAAAATTTAGTAAAATTTAAATTTATTACTTTTTTTACCTTGCCAAATCGATTAACTCTTCCAGTAACGTAAAAATGGTAACATTGCTAACGATTACCTTTTGGCTATTTTTTCTTATAAATTTTATATACCGTTAGATGAAAGTTACATTTGTATTTATGCATTCCACGATATTTATTTCGATTTAAATTATAAAGGGAATTTTGAAAAACAATATACATTATTTCATTGCATTTCTCCACTTTTTGGTTTACGGAGTTAATCAATTTGTGCAGTGAACGGCTGAATTATACCTTCGAATACCTTTATAGAGCAGGACTCGATTTAAATTTCATACTCAGGAAACTAAAAATTCTACAAATCTACGCGAGGATTTAAAGATCCCAATGATATTGTAAACATAATTAATATAATATCGTATAACATCGTATAAAATGATTTTATTCTAAAATACGTATAATTTTTAGATTAAGTATAAATAAGAGTTTGTTTGTTAGAAAGACTATACTTCTGTATCTTCAAGCACGTCTAAAATAAAACATTCAAAATACCAGGGAATTATCGAGCAGGAAATTGAAAAAATTAGGAGCGCATGAGATTAATATTCCAGTCACGCAAGCGAAATTTATAATAAAATCCAAGTAACTATACTTCGTTTGAGGAGAATTGTAATAATAAAAAATCGAAACAGGATTGAAACACGTTTCTCTAATTTCTGCACATCCGAAAAGAAACTGTACTCTGATACGAGAGTTCTTTGTTAAGCTCCATTCGCATTAAAACGATATTTCTTCGTCGAGTGTCAGTCGTATGTATTTATATCGGTATTTTAAGTAATAGTAAATACTAGTAAATAATTAACAAAACACTCTGGTTCCGCTCATGCTCGGATCGTCGATGAGTATCAATGGACCTTCATTCCTTTCTCTGAACATGGACGATTGGCAGCCATTCAGCTGCACTGATCAAGCCAACATTTCGCCCGTATTCTGTTCTCTGTCCGCATTTCGAACGGAGTTTATCAGAAATGAAAATACTTTTACGAAAAGCTCACCCGTTACACATCCGGACTGCTTGCTAATCGTGATCTCGTGTTTGTCTAAACTCTAAACGGTAGATAAGTGGTGGGCCAACGCTGACACACACGTTGTTACGGACACGTATGCATACGATGAATCCCGTGTAGTGGTAAGAATGGAATTTTGCTAATATCTCGGGAACTCTGGCCAACCCGATAATCTCGCGAAAGAAAAAGTTGTTCGAAATTTCACCCTTTTTAATATATCTCACGATCAACGAAATCGAGCAGGTTACAGCCGTTCTAGAACTTCATTTTCACTTTAAATGTTCTTACCTCTGAATATTTGTTATAAACGATTAAAATTTCGTTTCTGGTAACGAATAATTATTGTTGCGACAGCAATGATACGTGGAAGACGCGCCTCACCGTCTTTCTTGACGATCAAAAATTTATAAAACGAGTCATCAGACGATCGAGAGAAATCAAACAAAATGCATCAGATGAGGTAAGACGGTTTTGGAGCTCAGACAAGACACGACAGACGTGAACTAGAACTGGAAGACGCAAAATGGTAGACAGAAGACGGAAAATGAAACGAAAAACGGCAAGGGAGAAAACGATACATCAGACACACACCAATCGCACATACTCACATCATAATCGTAGAATAAAGCGTAATTACAACCACAATCTGCACTTTATTACCACCTAAGTGCTCAGTGTCTCGTAAGGGATTCGGCAGACTGAGAAAAAGGGGCACCACAAGTTTACCATACGCTGCCCCCTCCGCGTGGAGCTCATCCACATCCACGCGGTGCAACGAAGATACTGTACCAATTGTTATAACAGGAATTCCCAAACGTTAGGTCTAAAGATGGCGAAGAATTTAACACCAAAAGTTAGCAAATTTCGGTCCTAGTCTAGGTCGATTTCTGAGGACCGGTCAGCCCCCTAAAGGAAAGTCTAGCGCCGGTCCCTGGAGAGCAGTGTTGGGATGTTAACTGCACATTGTGACGTTGTAAAACTGTTGACCAATAGATTCAGGCTTGGAGTGGGAATCCTTGCTCTTCGAAACGGTACCCACCTCTACCGAGTCTTTAGCGAAGCAATCGACACTGCAGTGTGCTGCCTAGAGAAGTATCTCCAACCACCTAAGTGCTCAGTGTCTCGTAAGGGATTCGGTACACTGAGAAAAAGGGGCACCACAAATTTACCATACGCTGCTCCCTCCGTGTGGAGCTCATCCACATCCACGCGGTGCAACAATTATTATAAATCAAGGAATTGTCGTTATAAAAGATAGACGTTGTTTTCGGTGAGGAATAATCATGGTGACCAGGATTTTATTTTAGTTAGCACAAATATAGTGCAATGAAAACATCAAAATGCGGTATCTTTCGTTCTATTGTCCTTTCATGAACGTTCGTACCTGTTATTGCTTGGCACGTTCTATAATTGATTAATTAATATAAATCATCGATGGATGCCAATTATACGTAATATAACCCTTTGCACTCCGAAGCATTCTGGACGTTAGCACGTTGAGTGCTACGTCAGTCCCTAGGGACTGACAGTGAACTTTCCGTTCAGGCGGCGTCAGTCCCTAGGGACTGACAGTAGACTTTTCGTCTGGACGGTGTGGATTCTAGGGACTGACAGCGAATTTTTCGTTTGATCATCATCGGTGCCTAAGACTGGCATTGTCAAGGGTTAAATTATCAATGACAATTAATATATTGCAAAAATTTAATTCCCTCTGCTAAAGTAAATCTTTACACTTGCGTGGCTTTTTTCGTCTGATCGTTTCTCGGTGATCGCCTTTTTGCCTTTCTGGCATTCCGCACCCCGTTATCTTCTGTTTATAATTTGTATATTTGTGCATTGGCTGTACCATTCTCACGGTCCAAACGACAAAGTGAAACAAAGTAATCTTTTGCTTATATCCTTCGGTATACTTGAGCGCTCGGCATCAAGTGCTCACTAGCTGCCGCCTGAGCGGAAAGTATAGCAAAATCGGCGCCGCACTCAACGTGTTAGGTACCAGCTACTCAGCGCCACCTTGTCGTAGAAACGTGCATTTACGAACCCTCATATTATACCCTCCCAATTAAATATAATTAATATTTTTAAAATAAATAAATTTATTTAAAAATATTAATTATATAAAGTTCTATAGGGTCTTATTGTCCCATAATTTAATTTTAGCATTTTAACTAAAAATTTAATTTCATAATATATATTTGAGACAGTATATATTTCATTAATTCTTTTATTCCATTCTTTAATTAAAAGACAATTGATTATGCTACCTTTGTACAGTCGATATACTGCAGCTATTTAAATAAATTCATCGAGCAGATTGACTTAAAATTAAATTCTATAAGACATGTTTTTGATAAACAGTTGAATATAAATATTAAATTATTTTTTTTATAGTTTTGGAACCAAGTAACGTATTATGATGATATTGAACTTATATGAAATGGTAGACATCGAGAAATATATATTTGCAGAAAAAATCAATATTTTATTTTTCATCATTTTGTACAGTATGATAAACTTTGAAACACGCCCCAATATACATTGCAGGCTGATTTGTGCACGTTTGACGTCCTCCATCAGGTGTTTTCCTGCCAGAACAAACAATACAGTCCCGTTTTCTTTCTCCCATATCAGGAATACGTTGTTTATTATTTAGTCTATTGTCCATCGTGAGCACACTTCTCACGTTCTCTTCTGACGTAAAATCCGCTGACATTTTTTTTTGTATATCTTAGTAATTTTACCATATTTGGATTTGATTTCTTGTGCCATTTCAAGAGAAAACCTCAGGGAAACATGCATTCCTGAAGAAGTTGTGCTGGAATAAGTTGATTCCCCGTAATCGCTAATAAACTTTAATGTCCCCCCAGAGGGGACGTCCGAGTGATATGCTAGAATTACGATGTCCCCTGAGAGGGGACAACGGAGTGCAAAGGGATAAATGAAAATTGGCAATGACCAAAGATGACGAAAAGTGTTGCTTGTCGATATTAGTTACCCACAATCAAAATGAAGTCAAGCAAAATTCTAAATAAATCCTAAAATCTTCAAAAACCAAAGTAAAATGCTACCTAGATAATGATTATTCGTAACCAAAAATAATTTCTGTCATTTATAATTTTTATTCGTAATCGAAAACAATTTCTATCACCTACGATAGATACTCGTAATTAAAAAAATTGCAATCATTTTTAACGGTTATTTGTAATCAAAACGAGTTCAAATTGGAATTTTTTAATCATCGTATTTTTCGAAGAATTTTTTTTCTCAATTTCGCGATTAATGCGTCACGCGTGAATGGAAATCAACGTTTCGTCAATAACATTTTTTGATCAAATTTTTAAAATACTGACATTTTTGATATCCGAATCAGCTGAGCCATTCGCGTTCGAGGTTTAAAATAAAAAATTTAATCTCGTTTTGCACCTGTGCAACACTTTCTTTCTCTATTAAAATGAAATTTCACTTGAATCCCTTGATAAACTAAAAAATTAACGTTAATTACGTAACAAAAATTTCACGAACATGTTATTAAAGATATGTAAATTTGATGTTTGAGTGTTAAAACAGAAATGCAATTATGTCTTGCATTTGTATAATTTTTCCTGTCCTTGTTGAAATGAAGTTGTATCTCGATCTAATATCTCCATATATAGGGTGTTATAGATATTTCTGAGTTCCATAAGCGAAGAGAAGGTTGAATCCTCTTGTAATAAAGATTTCACGAGAGCTTCGTTAAAATGGTATAACGAAAATGTGGAAACGTTATGCGAATATCATGTATACCTGTGTATGTTTCAATAATCTTATGTAATAAATAATACACAATTTTTGGTCTTTCAAAATCAGTTTTCGCCATCCTACATTATCAATAAGAATGCGTGTTATATCGGACAAATCCGAAACCAAGATAGGCCAGATCGATAAAAATTTTGATTTTTAAATTTTCACTTGTGATCAATTTTTACAGTACGAATACTATATTAGCGATAAATTGTTTCAAACGTTTTCGATATCTCGAATTGTTATCCTGCAAGAAGTTTATATAAAGTGTACTCGATATATTTCCATTGATAAAAATGAAAAAGTTTATATTACAAAAATATAGGAACAAATTGAAGTTTATAAAATTTGGTACGAATACTTTTCGGACTTACTGCATAGGTTAAATTAATTTTGGCTAGGTAAAACTAATTTCAACTAAAATATCTAACCAATACTAGTTTTGATACGTTAACTAAATTAACTGTCGACAATTAATTCTTTCTCTAATGACACGTACTAATTTTGCTCATCTATTGACATATTCTATCGACAAGTTGTAATAAGAGGAAGAAAAAATTTGTCCAATTAATCGACAGTGCACGAAAGATATTACAGATATTGAAGCTTACCTTGGAACTTACCTCTTCTGTACTGTCAGCAAATATCAAACCTGGTGCAAAATCTGGTTATCAAATTGTGTTGATACAGGGTGATACGCTTAAATTGAACATCTAAGTTATTTCCGTTCGTATGAAAGCCAGGGAAAAGTGAGAAAACGATGTTGGATTGGTTCCAAAGCGTACAATATTTGCGATAACAAGAAAAAGTTCCATCATGGTCGTGTTAATAATTTTCTCAAGGACATCGACAGTTTCTTGCGCATTAACCTTTACTTTTACAATGCGACGTTACAGTCGATACTGAAACGAATTCAATGATCTATAGTATCGTGATCTCAAGATGACCTTGAAAATGCAAAAATGAGTCGATATTTGAAGGACACAAGTGGAAGAACTTACCTTATTTTATTGCTAAGTGCTCAACGTGCTGACTGTTTACAGAAATACCTTTACGTAGAGTTTGGAACCATTCAAACACCGCTTTATCATTTTTCCCTAAGTGTCGTAGTAATGGAAATAACGTAGATATTCGATTTAAGCGAATCACCCTGTATACTGACAGCAAAGGTATATCGAAGCTGACGATTGATACAGCAGATCACGGTACAAAGACTTGGTCTGTATTTGGTATACCTCTGGTGCCAATTGTAGTACCCACAGGGGTTAAGGGATGCCAAAGATTTGATACCAAAGTCAGTGTGCAATGATAAGAGAGATGGATATGGTTTTGTAGTCAAGTTTTTTTAAAGATTTGATAAATTCGCAACCAAGTCGTTTAACGTTAAACCTACCGACAGTTAACCCTTTGACTGCCACGCCGAAATCGCATGTTTCCCTCAGAACGCCACGGGAGTGCACTGCTAGATGCAAAATTTGTTCTAATATGTTTTTGATGTTCTAATAAAAATTTTTAATCGTTCAATGGGGCACTTTTTATTTCAAAGTATCTTTTAATTAGCGTTTATGTTCAAAATGCACTAACTGTCAATTTTCATTCAATGTAGTGCAATGTAGTTCAAGTGATTCAAGTGCTCCGGTCATCAATGACCACCGTGTCGTCACAAGAGAAACCGTAGTTGGTCATATATGACCAATTGTGGCAGTCAAAGTGTTAATGTACTTACTTACCTATTTCTACTTCACCATACCTGAATGACCAAATAAAAATAAAAATAGCTTCATTTATTTTTCAAAATCGAGTGAAATTAATAATCAATACGTAAACCAAATAATTTTTAGATAACGATGAATGATATTAATTGTTTTATTTGTATTTTAATCAATAATTGGAAATAAAAAGTAAAGAAATATGAAAGCAATAACTTTGTACGTTTGGAAGGTAGTAGTGGATTCTTGTTTCTTATTTTTGTTTATAATATTTTCTACAGATTATAGCTTTCTCCATTGTAATTTCCCCGCAAACATATTTCTCACAGTTAAGATACATTTTGATGGCTTTATTGTTCTTGTATCTTTTTGCATGGTATAAAAATTCTGAAATGAACGATCATGGGAAATAAAGCAAGTTATATACGATTTGTAAAAGACATGAAATAAGAAGAGAGACGGATATCGAAAAATTGATGAACGCTCGTAATTCAAACTTTTAACAAACGAAACGTTGCTCTCGAATTTTCAAAATAATATTGCACCGAAAATAACTCACAATTTGTATATAATTCAGAACCTTTGCATAGCGAGGAATGTGTCATTTATATAAATTTTTTTTATTATTCTATTGTATAATCATCAAAAGTATAAAAAATTAAATTTTCACAATCCAAATATTTTTTCATACTTATTATAATTTTGAAAATACATATGCAGATAAATAGGGAAACCTAAATATAACACTTATATTATATACTATAAGGAATATTTAATAAAAAAATAGCTTTCGTTTCTCGATGTCTCCAAGAAATCCGCAAAGTTCAAAAAAAAAAAATATTATTTTCGAAAATGCAAAAGATTCTTGTAAGTATCGACGCTAATTAATATGAAAATAATTAAGTGGCAAATTACCATTTTTAAACTTTCGATCAAACGTTCCGTATTCACGTCGAACATAATTCAAAATATTTGAATTCCGTACTTTAAATATATTGCAAATAAAAGAGATTAATTACGAGCAAGTTAGAGACTCGATCCAATAGATCGATCCTTTATCACTTTCCCAAAAACAGTTTTACTTCATTGTACCGTTAATGTATGCATCTCAAAACAACAGACAAAGTCGTTTCATTTCAATTTTTGGATTAGATCACTTTCATAATTATCCGTGTAATTTGCTTTCGCGATTATTCTTCTACTGTACATATAATCAATTTTTCAATATTTCCTCCTGCTTCCCTCTTTCTTTTAATTCTTCTTCCATTTTTCCATCCAACGGCCATTTAACTAGCCATCGTAGATTTAGCACTAACCCGAAGTTCAAAACTCGACTATGGTGTATTTAGCCTTAGCGGATAGTCCCTCTGATTCGTTTGGAAACTCTACACAGAGAAAAAGAGCAAAGAAATTTAGCGGTACAAAGTGTACAGTGTGAATGTTATGAGAGGAAGGATGCGAGGGGAATAAAGAAGCAAGGAGATTTTGAAAAACGTAACGTATTCTATATTTAACAAACATCTTCTTCACGTCTGGTATTTACAATCACACAATGCGCGTGTATTTGCTAACATATTCGTCGTTGAATATTTACAGTAGATAATTACAAAGTGCGGTACGGACGGAGCGATCAGCAGGCCGAATTCCTCTTCAGTTCTTCGTACATCTTACACTTCTACTACGCAATATTTCGGATATTTCGAAGTTACATTCGCATCCTCGACTAGCGTTCTCGATCTTCCAACCGGTTCAGTCGTCGCTTACTTAGGATATCGAGCAATGTCGTTTCGTACAGACATCCATCGCTTCTTACTCCTTTATCCGATAGACAGTTAGTATCGTAGACATCGAAATAAAAAAGGAAGATGTTAGAAACGAGAAGCCAATAATTTCTCGATTTTGTGCTTCGGGTCTTGTCGTTTTTTATTTCTTATTTCTCCTATTAACGGACGAAAGTAGGAACGATTGCTTCGTCCTGTACAGGACGTGTCATTCAAAGTTTTATTGTCAAACTAGTTGTCGCTACCCTATTTCGAAAACAGGGGAGAAAAAGAATAGAAAAATTGCGTGCTTCGAGTTAGCCGTTTGAAATGATCTTCAGTGAAATTTATTCGTTTGAAAATCCAACAGAATTAAAAGAGAATCGAGAAAAGTGATAAAAACGGAAGGATGAAAGAAGAAGAATAAAAGAATTCTCCTAACCTTTTAAGTGTATTGTTTCTCTTTACTCGAGTAAAATTCGGTTGGATTATACAGAGATTCTTCGTATACAAATCGTATATTTCATGGTTTTGCAACGTTAAAAAAATAAATTTCCATATTGTCATATCGATATTTGAAATTACAAAATAAAATCGATATATCACCCGGTATATCGCCGACGGTGTCCAACATTTTCGTCACTTTGAAAATTTGATTTTAAGTATCCTTGAAATTTCCTCGTTCCTACTTACCTATAGAAATCTAAATAAGAATTACGTTTCGAATAAACGTGAGATTAAGATCGTTTCACGGATGAAAGAAAAGATGGTATTCATCGTGCACAGAATCGTCTGCGTGTCTTGCGTGGAACGCAATGTACGAGTAAATTCTTTATACGCTTATCCGTAAACTCAAATTATTTGCATTCCATCAATTATTGTACCGTTCTCTTCCAATCGTATCCGTTTAATTACAAATAGTATTACAATATTAATTCGACGCAGCTGCTGACGCTACTTTCAGTTTGAAATTTACGTTCCCAGTAAAAAGAATCCATACACGGTCTTTTTTACAATTCTACGCGAAAAATTAATGATAAAAACTTAACACCGTTTCTAGATAATTTCCTTCATAATCTTAACATAATTTTCTATTTCTTCCTTGATCGCATATGATTATTACTGAATGCGTCAGTCTAAAGGAAATGAAAAATTAATTTCTATTTTTTTTTCTTCCTATCACGTATTTACGTTTAATAATAACAACGGTAATAATAATAATAATAGTAATAACAACAATAATAATAATATTCGAATCGAAATAAAAATAATAAAGGAAACGTAAATTTCCAATTACAGATTTTTCGTACAATTTATAAATAAATTGATCGGTTGGTACAGTGCTATTACCGACGAATCTCATTATAGAACTGTAATTAATTACAGATCATCATGCATTTCTCTTATGTTACGTAAATAAACGTTAACTGGTACCCAATATTGTTCCGTAACAGAATTCGCAATTGAATTAATTACACGGGTATCGCGGACGCACTCCTCTCTTTCACCTAACCTCTAAATAATAACCGTGGTTTGAATTCGGCGCGCCGAAGAGACACTCCGATCCGTGACTCATTTTTATATAAAAGCTTATGCAAGAGTAAACAACGAAAATAGCTTGAAACGCTAAGACATTTCGATTTATCGTGTTCCTTTCCCCCCTCCTCCTGCTCCTCCCACTTCATTTCCGTTTTCAGTTTACGACATGGTGCCACGCCTTCCTATTCGCAGACATCTTTCAGAGACTGTTTTTCTTCGCGTTTGAGCCGATGTTTACCGGTAAACTTTCCTTCCTCTCTTAGCGGTTATTCTTCGTAAAGTATGGATCTACAGAGTATCTTTCCTTTCAAAATTTATCCCATTTAATCCATTTTACAATTTTACAATTTACGTATACACATATACGTTATGGTAAATTTGTAACTAAACCACTCACATTATTGTTTGTTCGAAATGAAAATGTAACATTATCGAAGAGCTTCGACGTGCATGTCAATCGTTTCCCGAGCGAAATGAATTAAAACGAATAAATCAAATGTCTTTCGTACGTTCGTAAACATGAACTTAAAACTTTTTCAAACTTTCATTTCGGTGAAACCATTAACAACCATTTTTTCTCACTTTTGTATATGTAATTGAGAACTCGCATTTTAGTTTGCTTTAAAATGTAATTATAACCTACATTCCTAACCTGAATGTGAAATACTCTTTGATACAAATATCGATCGTATTACTTTTAATCGTTAAGAAAGTAAATCGACATATGTAGGTATAATGGGAAAACGCATCGTAATTTTACAAAAAAAAAAAAAAAAAAAGAAAATATTCACACGAATCTATGTATAAAGGAATTCGCGAAAATTAAATACCGCAAACGAGGTTAATCGAATAAGGAAATCGTGAAAGAGGTTAAACATGTTCACTCGTATTTTACGTATCCATGTCTTGATACGAGATAAGCGAAACGCATAATATCTGTAGTAATATGAACGTTAAATGACGAAACTTAGATCATAAGGATGAGGTACTCTTTTATATATTGAGACACACACGGAGCACGTACAGATCACGATAACAGTAAGTTTGAAAAGATACAGGTTTCTTTGATACTTGGAATTACATTACAATGTTAGTCGTTCGTTTCCCATAAGGCAATTCGCCTTTGGGTTAGTTTACTTACGTTTTATTTCCGTGGACATAGTCAAACACGTCAATCAACGACAGTTGCGTTCGATTCGTACTAAAAACATCAATGTCGTAAGAAAAATTTTACAAAGATCGCAACAACACGGCACTGCGAGAGATTTCCATGATACATGTACATTTTTATCACATCGTTAAATGTTATTTCCATTTTCCATGCTATTATTTATCCCTATGGCGTATTTACGACGATTCTAATGGTATACACATGCATCGTACGCCCGCGAGGTGAAGACTAAGCGAGTGTTTACAACACTCTAGTTGCAATCCCACAGCTTCCCCACCATTCGGACATTGTCACTATTGGCTGACACGGAGACAAAGATCGACGACTGATCAACTGAGATGGAGCGATGTCGAACAATCTCTTGGTAGCATTGACATAACCTCTCGCAACATACGAATGTATGTACATAAATACAAATTAATTCCTTCAACTGCAAATGGGTTTTAAGATATTAGAAAGAAGAAAGACATCGTCCAAAATCGAATTACTACCAAAAACAAAATATATAAAATAAAATATAGCACAGTTATAGAATTACTTACGGTTATAGTGAAATCAAATAGTACATAAATTCCTTCGCATCGTTTATTAACTTCTAGTAACAACGACCTCCTCGTGGACGTAAAACGTAATTCGCAATTTCTAAAGAATAAAACAAACGTATGTAAATAAAAGCAATAATAAAACAATGTTGCGAAGACAGCGTTCGATTTCACTCGATCTCGAACTGGTCGCTATCGATCTTCGTCACTATTTCAGCCAATAGTGACGACGCGTACGATACTAGGGATGCTGGTGGATTGCGATTGGAGTGGGGATGTAAATAGTTGCCTAACCTTCTCCTCGTGGACGAACGGTATTTCGTTCGACCAATTAGAAGTAACAAAGATTTTACACAATGTATATCCTTTAGGCGGACCTATTACGTTAACATTTTTTTGTTATCGATATTATTTGGTAATTATATAAATGGTTATTTGAAACGCGCCAGACATTGCAGGAGCCTTTTCATAGCACAGAACAGACGCAATTAAGGAATCGATTAAAACTGTATCGTTGTTGCTGTTTCTCTCCATCGTTTAGAAAATGTTGCTTATTTATTGCAAATCATTTCTGAAGTGGATCTCAGAATGTCCATTCGTTGAGAATTATAGGAACCTTTTCTCTGGCCTTTTTGACATATACGATTACATGTATATAGGTATATCTCGTTCGTTATATCGTGACAAACGTGAGATAACAAGGGGTTGATGCGACAAGGGTATAGGGCGATGAGCGATGGAGATTGATAGAATTGATGAAGAGCAACCAAATTTTACCTGTTATTGCTGTGCACGCGGATTTCAATCCAACAGCTTCGTTCATCGCGTATTTATCGTTTCAAGTATACGTATATTATTCGACCGATGTATATTAATGTAATATTTCATAAGTATATTCATATAAATATATACAAATAAATATATTTATATGTATAGAGCATCGAAAGGAAATAATGAACGAATAATTCGTCTACCCTAATTTTTACTTTATACATACGATCATTTATGTACATTTATAGTATCGATAGCTATAAAATGTATATAGTTCGCAAGGCTTTTTTTCAGATAAGATGAAACGTATGTACGAGTGATTTCCTTTTGATCACCACGCTTTTGTTTCATTCGTATTGTTTTTTTCTTTATTCACATTTTTTTCTGTTGTAGAATGGATTATTCGTGATTAAGACGTAATCGATAAATATAAACCGGGTGTAAATCTTTGTCTCATAGTCCTTGAATGCTACGTTGTAATATCCTGATAGTATTCCTTTAAGCTCCAATTCAACATTTGAAGTACGAGTAAAATTTTCGTGAACTGAAATTTTTCGTCTCGTGAAATTTTCGGCGTTCTCGAAGGTTAGTCTATTATACAGGGTGACTCTCTCACCAGTAGCGATATTATCGACCTCTTCATCGAGCAACGATCATTTACCTAATGCCGAAACCGAAGAGTTTGTTCAGGTTACGATAGTGATGTGAACGAAAACAATGTCACAGTATTTACAGCAGTTCATCGAGAGTCTTTACCGAGTTTATAATTGCATACAATTTTGAGCGTGTCACGCCAAAGGTGGGTATGAGACTACGTTACCTTTTCTGAAAATAAAATGAATACGATTTGCGACATATGTAAGAGTGGTTTGTCCTATAATTTACGTGCAAAACATAACGATCAGTGTAGTAGTTGTCCATTAATATCACTTAAAAACGTTAGGGTATCCTACTTCATCGCACATATAACACCTTCTACTATGTTATTCGTTGTATTGTATATTCCACAAATATTTTGCAAACACCTACTAATTTATTCTTATATTATCTTCACACCTGGTAGGTGTCACATTCATCTCCCAATTCATGCAATCTGACTTATTTTGCCCTTTACCAACATTTCTTGTGTTCGCAAAATATTTATAGAATATGCAATGAATACAGAAGGCGTTACCAAATTAGTGGTATAAACTGATAAGGGGTGAATCTACGTGAAAAAAGATAAATCAAAGATGTAGACTAACATTTTCTTCAATGGAGCTTTATTTTTGAATAAATCGATATTAAAGATTAGCAAAGTAGGCGTATACTTGACTTGATTGAAAATACCAATAATTAATCACAATGAAATTTGAATAGGGTAACATAAATATTCAGACGAATCGTGATCCATTTCTCCGTTTTTCGTCTGTGATATGACTTTAGTAGATTGTTTAAACTTGAAACTATGTATTCTTTCATTTCAACTGTCGACGCGTCAGGACGATCTCAATTATCTCGTGTATCTTATGAGATACCCGAGTACCCGGCTAATTTTTCTCTACTCGAGGGACCTCGTGAGTAAATGCCCAAATGTGCACAAAGGATTTACCTCATTTTACGCATTTCTACTAAGAAACTATTCCAAGGTTTCATCGCCATTCCAGTGTCCTCGCAATACTCGGTGCGATATTAATGTTCGTCATATCTGATCCGACAAAAATAATATACCACATAAATAACTCTACTTGTCGCATTACATCAGCTAGACATCTTTCAACTGCGTCATAAGCTCCAAGAATAATATACTTTAGATCGCGAGCTGCAAAATGTATTTAACCCCTTGGCTACTGTGGGCGCATATGAGCGCTCAACACAGTTTGCTTTTCTGACACGGAGGGCGCACGCATATAAGCGCTCAACACAGTTTGCTTTCCTGACACGGAGGGCGCATCTCTACCCAAAATTTTGTCGTTCTCGGCGAACATTGTAAATAAATTCCTACCCGTGTGGTACGACCGGTGCGTTTCAAAGTCTGCCGTAGTCAAAGGGTTAAGACACATGTTGAGTTACCGAAAATTGGTGAGTCCAACATTTACCCATACCGATATAATCACCGACATACTGATATAACCACCCGACATGCCACCTGAAATTAGGTTTCAGCTAGAAGAGACGTAGATATTAGAATCAAAGGTACAATTATAGGAGAAAACACACGGTTTTTTCCAGTACGGAGGGACACACCATCTTGACTGATTGCATAGGTGCCATCGGGAAGTTGAATGGAAGAAGAAATGAACGCGAAAGTTCAGGCTGAACTATGGAAATCAGTGATCTCGATCATCACAGGAACAGCTGTTTACTGGAGTAGCTTCTGTTCGCTAGCGTAAGTAGAAAGGTCAGTATTGGAAACGGAACTTAACACAAAGTGTATCAACCACGTACCTATTGAATACAGGTGAGAGAGGTGTGCGAGTTAAATAATTGGATCTACCGATGAAAGATTAGTGCATCTACTATTGTATTACACGTTGTATCACGACGTGTACCCTAAAAAGCAGGAAGCTGCCTATGTTGACGTGGTTGATATAGCTAGGGTAGACCCCAAAGTAACCTGCATCGGATGCAATACGTGTACCCTAAAAAGCAGGAAGCTGCCTATGTTGACGTGGTTGATATAGCTAGGGTAGACCCGTGTTGCCAAAGTAACCTGCATCGGATGCAGATTGACGAAATAACTCGTTATCGAATTCGCTATACGCTTTGGAAATTGCAAGTCTTGTTAATATAGTCTACGTGGTAGACGTAGTCTACGTCTAATCACAAGGTCCACGTGGTCAGGGAATTAAAAAGTTTGACTCTGGCAAAATGAACAAAATCGGTTATGATCGGAAGTGATATTATTATACAGAGAAAGTGTTATTCTATAATAAGCTTGGACTGCCATTATCTAGGACGTGGTATAGGATTCAACTCCGCTAGGATCAATAACTTAAGTAGACATTTGGGAAATGTGCCCGGTCGCTCTACATTGCCTGCAGAAATACCGGTTTTTGGAGTGGAACTGCTAAGAACAGACAGTGGATTTTAATAAAGAATGTGTGATCGATACTCTTCGTTAGGGATGGGTTCGTTAATGCGTAGAGGACGTTTATTAACTCGATTATAAGGTCCTAGAGTGTGCGGTAGAACGTGGATGAGAACGAAGGACCTGACAAGAGGTGGTCAAGATGTTAAGATAATCAGTGGCGTCGAAGAAAAATAGGTGAACAATGTTACAATGATGAATACAGGCTGCAAGGAAGAGAAAGTATCGGCGAATAAGGAAAACCGACTGAATTACGTTGACTAACCAATCTCCATTTTGAATATATCTCGATCGCGTGTAGGTTGATAATTGCATCAGATTACACATACGTAATTCACATAGCGATCAGATTACACATATGTAACGCATATAGGGATCTTAAATTATTTAGTAGTAGAATTATCGGTCTCTAATGGGTACCTAAACAGCGTGTGCGTGGATGATAATAATAATTAAAGTCATACGATGAAAATAAATAGATGCATATAATCAAGTTTCTATTGTGATAAATTAATTATATTTCAACCCAATATTTGTGTCTGACAATCTTTGTAATTCAATAAATAATTGTTCTTATTGTTATTAAATTTCATCTACCACTAACAGTTGTAACCCTACAAAGATTTCATATACCACATTTTCGATTTTTAAACCTCTTTCATTAAAGAACCTCGATGAATCTCTGTAACTCGTAGGTTTCAGCTTTTCGGTTAAGATTCGAGTTATCGAGATTCGACTATAAAATCATAATTTATGATTAAAATCGATGACAAATAATGTCGCACGAAGTCGACGAATCTGTCACCATCTGTCACCACGAATCTATCGCAATGGCTTCTTATCTACGTACAGTGGCACACGAAAGTATCCGAACGCTATACTTCGAGTGAATGCTCTAACTGAAAAATTCCAATTTTAATGAAAGTATGCGTGTACGTAAAGCATAATGAGTTACACGTGAATCAATCCTTTCTTATTCGCAGATATCACTTCGTACAGGTGAAAGCATCGCTCAAATCTACGATCCGATCTCTGTTTTCTTTAAATATAATCGTGTAATGATGCGAGACAGAGCAAAGCTTCTTAAATAAAAATTGCTTAATTTTTAATCCTCTATCAATCTATAGCAAAAATTATTCTCTGTGAGATCTCATTCTAGAAGCAAAAAATTGTTAAAACTTTAATCCGTGATTTTACCTAATGTCAGTAGTGCTAATGTTATGTGCCACACCCTGTATATCGTGTTTAAAAATATGCTTAATTTATCGATATAATTCGTCACCTGATTTTCTGTGAACTATAAAATACGACAAAACGTTATTATAATGCCATGTTTGTACCTGGTATTGTAAGTAAGAATGTTCGATTTGTTATACTACTTGTTTATATAATGATTTTTCCACTAATAAAGAATTCCTTACGCTAATCTAATTACACTGTACAGCAGGAGGTACACGAGGTGCAACAGCATCCATATAAACCCACGAATAACTCGAAAGCGTAGAATAAAATCTCGAGTAGTATACTTTGGTATTGGAAATGAAAAGGATGAATACGTAGTATAGATCGATAATAAATAAGAATCTTGCTGTAAGATGATAATAATGACAAAAAGCGGATGGCGACATTGTCGATGTTCATACAAGGTGCACCGTCACGTATGGCAGCCATTTCAAAGATGGATTCCACACACGAAAATGATGAAAAAATTTCATATTTACCGTATTTTCCCGATTCATGCATGCTTTCGATCCATTCAGATCCTCTTTCTTGCTTTTTTCTTATTTTCACTACCAATGGAAATAATTTAGATGTTCGAGGTAAATGGGACACTTTATATACAGGGTGTCTGCATATGCGTGTTCCGCATACGATAAAAATACGGACAAAACGATAAAAAGAGTTTAATTGTTTATTTGCTGATGTTCAAAATTGCAAAAATATATCGATAGTGGCAGAATTTTGAACACTTGATAAACTAAACTAATTATTATGATATAAAAGTGATACTATACTGTTTAAGGTTATCTCGAGATCACGATATCGTAAGTCGTAGAAATTACCTTAACATTGACTATAGCATTTCGTTATGAAAAATTGGTATTAATAACGCGAGAAATAAAATTGACCTGAAATTGACCTTCAACGTGACCTTGGCAGACCTTCTTTTACCGTGGAACGATTCGAATCTCCTTTTCCAATTTTTCCCCATTTTCACTGCTATCGGAAATAATTTCGAAATTCAAATTAAATGGAATACCCTGTATATATATTATACTGTTTCTTCCCGAATAACGTGTAAAACCGAGTTGGAGGTGACCTTCAACGTGACCTTGGCAGACCTTCTTTTACCGTGGAACGATTCGAATCTCCTTTTCCAATTTTTCCCCATTTTCACTGCTATCGGAAATAATTTCGAAATTCGAATTAAATGGAATACCCTGTATATATATTATACTGTTTGTTCCCGAATAACGTGTAAAACCGAGTTGGAGGTGACTCGTTATGAAAAAACAAGAAAGATATAATAAATAAAATTTTTTCGATTTCGACTTTGTTTTCGAGATAATCAAGTTTGAAAATTCACTTCGTGTTATTCGCACTTACGACTAAGATCTGATTCGCCCGCTGATGTATAGGGTCTATCGTGATTGTAAACAATGTTTCACGACTGTTGGTATACTTCTGAAATCGTCAGTACTTCGTGGATACTCGATTTTCAATAATTTATTAAGGTTGGCTTACACGAATCGCGAATACGTTGATGTGATCCGAGTTTTGAGTGTCTGTAACGGAAATTTATGCGCTATCTATATCCTAATCGGAGGATACCCGATTGGAGAGCAATACAAAGAATAGAAAGAAGTCTTTTGGAAAATAGTTCTTGTCAACCTTAGCGACGAAATTGTGGTCGTGTTCGTAAACGAAGTTCTATCGAAAATCGTGTCCCAAACGACATTAATAACAATCCTGAACTTAGTTAACCAATGCTATCTTCGCAATATAACGTAAGTGTCACTACAATCTTGTAAGCATATAGTCCTGTAAATATTGTAAACGTTGTTTACGAACACGATAGATACTATACGTCGATGAGCGAATCGTATCTTACAAGGTGACTGCAAGGCTTGTAAGGTATTTAGTTGAAATTTTGCAGCATGGTAGATTTAGTTCCCCTGATGATGAAGGTATATGATTACAGGTGCACTACTCAATAATTTTTAAGATATTTCTAACTGAAATCTTATCATTTAATTCAACGTTTATTATATACCTTCACCTTCAGGGGAACTAAATTTATTATTCTACAAAATTTGAACTAAATCGGTGACCCGAGGGCCTTGCAGTCTCCTTGTTAGTCGCAAGTACGAGTAACACGAAGTGAATCTTCAAACCTGATTATCTCGAAAACCAAGTCGAAATCGAAAAAATTGTATGCTTTTATTTTCCTTATTTTTTCATAAGGAATCGCCTCCAGCTCGCTTCTACGTGTTATTTTGGTACACTGTATATACATACAATGGATAACACAAGTATTCGTACAGTAGCAATAGTGAAATGGAAAGAGCTACAATTAAAAAGTTTATAGTAACATTAACATAAATTTGATTGTACATTGCGTTGTAACGTGAGGAGTAACAAATATGAACGAACATACCTTAATAACAGTGCCTCGTTAGTTATAACGATTAAAATTTCACGCTACCCATATATAAACACCTTTGTCCTACACTGTAAACACAAGGCGAAATTAGGTTAACTCGAAGTCTTTAATTTTCGATTACCTTTAATGTTTAACAATTCGAAACTCGCGAACTCTCGTCGATATTCTATTATTCGTTTTAACCTGTGCTTGCTCGTCAGATTCATCTCAGATTCTCAAAAATAAAGTTTTGTACGTAAAAGCTTCGTTCTACGTTCTCGATTTATTTTTACGCGAGCAGTCACTGCTTGCTCGGTTATACCGCGGTTGCTGGCGCACTCTGTGTTTGATAATTGAAAACAGAAATGGATACAGTGATTTGCATCAATATGGAGATTTCACGTTGATATATATGCACTGTATATTATCGCTTTGCAAATAATCCTGTTGTGGGCTCAACCAATTAATTCTTTTATATTGCTTCTTTTGACATGTTTATTTTGCACGACGGAAATTTGTTTATTTAATTTATGTAGTTATTCGTGTAATAAGTAATAAATGAAGTAATGTGTAATGTTAACTTCGCGTATGATAAGATATTTAGTCACGCTCTATGCGGTCGTTACATCATGTATACATAAGATAATAAAACAATACTGCGAGGGGTGCGGCCTCTATGGGGTTTTGTCTCACTTCGGACGTTATTGTTACGGGGAAAAAGAAGCTCGGAAAGAGATCAACGGATTTAACGTGTCTTCTGTCCATTTCGTCTTAATTTTAAAACAGCATGGTGAATCGTTGAAATTTACATAAGATTTTTGTTTACATATACCAACGTGATATTCCAAATAATATTCTAAATAATACTTTTAATAATATTCTAAGTAATATTTTTAATAATGTTGCATATAATGTTTTAAACCTAACGTTTTGAAGAAGAATTTTTATTTATATAGTACGAATCGATTGAAAATTTGTAGTTATGTGAATTATTAAGACAACGATGTCACGTATAAAACTAACATAACCGTAAAGAGGCTAATGACTACTCTAAAAATCAGACGATTCTGTTAAAAATATATGAGTCGAGTTAGTAAAATTTAAAAATACGTAATAGGTAATAATAATATAATATAAAAAGAGAAAATAAGTAAAAGTGGAAGGGTTCTGCCCACTTACATCAAACAGGCTAATATAAGTGATTAAAAAATTCTTTTTCAATTTTTATTCCTAAAGAACAGAAAATATAAACGTCTTGTAAATACAATTAGGGTAATATTGAATTTTGTCGATATTATTCTATTTAAATTTGTTAAAAAGGTTGGAATAAAAAATGGTTATATTGCATGCGCGAGTTTATGCCGCAACGAGCCACCAGATGGCACTGCAGAAGAAAAAGAAGAAAAAGGAAATTAATGCCACGAAAACGCACGTGATGCAATTATCAATATAGCATATTTTAAAGTAAAATTTTCTATTCGCAATTATTCTAAAATATAGCTTAGCGCGTACAGTATTCATAAGAGTAACAGGTGGCTAATTTTCTATAAGAATATCTATTCTACCTGTAACGAACGTATTGGCAATACCATTTCTACTGTTTCTTACCATTACAAGTTTAAATTAACAATTCGAAGCCTGGCTATCTTGCATCAGCGTGGAATCACGTTATCTTCACGTCAGGAAAGAAACCAGTAAAAATAAAATTAACTAAAAAATAAATTAATTAAAAAATAAAATTACCACAAACGAAAGAAGATAAATAATTAGGATTACACTTCGATTCGAAGTCGACATGGAAAGAGAAAAGAGGGTCGTTAATCGGAAGGAAGTCCAAGTTCGATATACGCGATAAACTACAAATTTATAAATCAATGATCAAACTAATTTGGAATTATGGTATCCAGCTGTGGGGAGTAGCAACAATGAGCCATATAAATAAAATCGAAATTCGGCAATTAATATTTATTCGCACAATACACGCCCCGTGGTACATCAACAACGAAAATATAAGAAAGGACCTTAATATTGTTAAATGTTCAAGAAGAAACGAACAAACTGACCAATAATTACAAAACGACAATCGATAACCATTGCAATCCATTCGGATTCATCCGCGTACTATATATACCGCCAAATATATACAATTTACCGATTGCCCTAATAGATAAATTGCAAAGATTAATGAAAATAAAGGAAAAGGAAATAAACATTCTGGTACATAACATACTAGGTTCCTATATAACACGGTACATCTATAATCGTTTTAACACAAAATGAAATGCATATTATTTTCAGTTAAATTAAAAAAAGAATTAGTTAATTAACGAAAATAAAGAAAAAGGAAATAAACATTCTGGTACATAACATACTAGGTTCCTATATAACACGGTACATCTATAATCGTTTTAATACAAAATGAAATGCATATTATTTTCTGTTATATTAAAAAAAGAATTAGTTATTTTTTTTTAATTTTCTCCAATTCTTGATTTCGTATAACGTAATACAAAATGAAATGCATATTATTTTCTGTTATATTAAACAAAGAATTCGTTATTTTTAAAAAATTTTTCCATTCTTGATTTCGTATAACGCGAAATTCCTATAACGACGACTTTTTCGAATATATTTGAATATACGAGATGCAGATATTTGGAAAAATAAATATATAAAAATAAATATTCGAAAATCATACGCGATTGTAAATATTTATCGTATTGCCCGCATAAGCATCGAAATCAGTGACCACTTTATTCGGTCGAGACGTACGAATGAGAAAAGACAGACGTATCGACTAATTAGTAAAAGAGCTAAATTTGGCGCGAAAAACAAGACGAAATAAAGCGTAAAACCTGTCCGGAGCGAAAAAATTCCATTATGGAGAACATCGGCATGGAGCCACGTACTTTGAAGTTAAAGTCATTGCAATAAAAAATACGAAAAAGAGGAATTAATGGTGCACGGTATATTAAAAAAGGGAATTTACGCAGAGATTTAAAAATTCCAACGATCACGGAGCAAATAAAAAGATTCGCGATAAAACGCGAAAAGAAAATTTTAAAATATCCTAATTAACTGGCTGCAAAGGTATACGGTATCTTGGCGCGAAGGATGTCTAAGAAGGAAGCTGATTTGACAATTACAGTAGACTCTCGATTATGGGAACCTCCGTTATGCGAATTCTTCAATATCGGAAATCTCCGTTATCCTAACTCGTTTTGTATGTAAACGTTTCGATCCAAAACGATTCGTACGCCGTGTGATTTATCGTAGAAGACATTAACGATTTAATCTAGCACTCTTAATCGATCGTTTCACAGGATATAGTCGTCGCGATGAAAACCTGCAGCGATAACTATGATAATAGAAACATCGAAGATCTCTTAGAATTCTGTATTCGATCCTCTAGTGACTTTATTACGCAATTTCGCAGTGGAAAATTTTTTGAAACTGCAACTTTCGTTTCGAAAGGAGGAAAAAGGAAGGTATTAGAAACGTTTGTGAATTTATTTACGAGAAACCATACTCTGCACTCTGAAGTGTAATTATTATAATAAATTAACGAGAAGGTAAACAATTGGTAAATCAACGACTGTAGACATTGGAAAACGAAATTTTACCGAATTAAATTTACTAAAAAATATTGCGTACTTCATTAATTAAGAAAATTTGGAATCCATAAATTTTTAACCAAATCATGTTATAAATGTAATAATATTTGCTATTAATATTTTTATATCAGTACCATAACTCCATTCTTCCTTTTAGGATATAAGTAAAATAACGGGAAAATATATTTTGTTAAAAAATTCGATAATTATGTAAAATAATTACATAGCAAAATCATTATTTTGAATAAAGTTTTTCTATTCGTGTGATTACTGCTTGGTGGTATTGTTAGTTTCCAGGATTTTTATACGAAACTTTAATATAATATAACTTACGAATTAAATTTACTAAAAAATATTGCGTACTTCATTAATTAAGAAAATTTGGAATCCATAAATTTTTAACCAAATCATGTTATAAATGTAATAATATTTGCTATTAATATTTTTATATCAGTACCATAACTCCATTCTTCCTTTTAGGATATAAGTAAAATAACGGGAAAATATATTTTGTTAAAAAATTCGATAATTATGTAAAATAATTACATAGCAAAATCATTATTTTGAATAAAGTTTTTCTATTCGTGTGATTACTGCTTGGTGGTATTGTTAGTTTCCAGGATTTTTATACGAAACTTTAATATAATATAACTTACGAATTAAATTTACTAAAAAATATTGCGTACTTCATTAATTAAGAAAATTTGGAATCCATAAATTTTTAACCAAATCATGTTATAAATGTAATAATATTTGCTATTAATATTTTTATATCAGTACCATAACTCCATTCTTCCTTTTAGGATATAAGTAAAATAACGGGAAAATATATTTTGTTAAAAAATTCGATAATTATGTAAAATAATTACATAGCAAAATCATTATTTTGAATAAAGTTTTTCTATTCGTGTGATTACTGCTTGGTGGTATTGTTAGTTTCCAGGATTTTTATACGAAACTTTAATATAATATAACTTACGAATTAAATTTACTAAAAAATATTGCGTACTTCATTAATTAAGAAAATTTGGAATCCATAAATTTTTAACCAAATCATGTTATAAATGTAATAATATTTGCTATTAATATTTTTATATCAGTACCATAACTCCATTCTTCCTTTTAGGATATAAGTAAAATAACGGGAAAATATATTTTGTTAAAAAATTCGATAATTATGTAAAATAATTACATAGCAAAATCATTATTTTGAATAAAGTTTTTCTATTCGTGTGATTACTGCTTGGTGGTATTGTTAGTTTCCAGGATTTTTATACGAAACTTTAATATAATATAACTTCCGAATTAAATTTACTAAAAAATATTGCGTACTTCATTAATTAAGAAAATTTGGAATCCATAAATTTTTAACCAAATCATGTTATAAATGTAATAATATTTGCTATTAATATTTTTATATCAGTACCATAACTCCATTCTTCCTTTTAGGATATAAGTAAAATAACGGGAAAATATATTTTGTTAAAAAATTCGATAATTATGTAAAATAATTACATAGCAAAATCATTATTTTGAATAAAGTTTTTCTATTCGTGTGATTACTGCTTGGTGGTATTGTTAGTTTCCAGGATTTTTATACGAAGCTTTAATAAAATATGGCTTACGATTTCTCTTATCTGCAGCATGGTAGCTGCATTTTCATATATACGCGTAATTATTACACAGGATGATACATGTAACTGTAACCAGGTTATATTTCCCTTTCTGTTCAAATTAGGAAAAATATCGAAGGAAAAAGACGAGTACATGAAAGCAGGCTAAATATACTATACATAATAATATCCGTTTCTATCGAGGAATTTATAATTTCCCGCCAATTTAAATTAAAATTAATTATTATATTAATTAATTCGAATAATTCAAATTAACCAAAGTCTGTTAAGTAGCAGCACTTTAATTGCCACATTGTGTACGCAACGCACAAACACATACGCTGTTCTTCCATGTACCGAATTATACATATGTATCCACGTTATTTACACTGGCATATTTTATCTAAAAAATATTCCATAAACCTTTAAAAATGATAACGTAGGTCTCTTAGGTTATCGCACAGAGTCCCATTGGTTTAGCGAACAGAAGAGGCTGAACGGATTATGAGCGATAATTTTGTTACACGCGATCAAAGGTTTCATCTGCTAAAATCCCTATTTAATTCTTCGCGAACCTGCAGTTTCATCCATGATAGATCGATCTCCGCGAATGCACGAAGAAATTTGGCACACATGTCGGTATTTGATATTTATAGATGCACGATATCTCTTTTCTCCATTATTTCACTAATGGATGACGAGGATTGAAATACGACATAGTATTCGAAAAAGGCGATAGTTGAGGTATCGAGGATCTCGTAATCAAAGAACTGCAGGTCAACGCGGATTAGGACCAGTGTCGGATTCTGAAACATCGTTGAACAGAATAGACCGAATAGAACAGTGTCACTGTACCGGGCACACGCGTGGCAAGAATACTAATAAACGTAGTTAAACAGATTAAAACGTGTCTGACAATTCGTCACCGTCGAAATCACGAGTGGGATACGGATTACCTAAGCTGAGCCAGCAGCAAGAAATTCCTGGAACGAATAGCGCGATTTTTGACAGCGATGAGATAATAGACGGGAATCTGTTATTAGCAAAATTACATAACTCGTTGGAATGGAGTAACGGATCCTCTGCATCCACTGACACATCGATATCGTACGGAATAACTATTTTGAAAATCGTTTAGAACCCTAGCGAATTTTAGTGGAGGGAGGAAGGGGGTGAATCTTAACCCATTAGCTGCCACGATCCCCATTTGGGGATTTTGGAATTTTACGTACACCATTCGGCGCGAAAAATATATTTGGTACGCCTGACAGTCTAGTTTTATTGTATATATATCGGTCAATATCGTATCTAGCAAAAAGTGTGTATTCTATGCTTCGTTTCTACACAACAAGCGAACAAATTTGAAATTCGCGCGTAAGTTGAACGGAACAGAATTGTCATATTTGAAGCGTTATATTTTTAGTTTGGTTTTTCTATTATAACGAAATACCGTACATAAATATGTAATTTAGAGGTTATAGTAACGATTTGTTACTTACTCAGTCTTTTGTTTTTTATTGAAATGATTTTATCGATCATTTTATAACGATACCCATTTTAGGACTTTTTCAAAAATATCAAATATTTTCGAAACAAAAGATAATTTGAATATAATTATACGGTTACACAACCTTTTGCGCATATATATAACTTATCCAGCGAAAAATTTCGAAAAAAGAAATGTGTCAGTTAATGGGTTAATATACAGTGCGAATTCTATCAAGAAAAAGGACATATACACCTTTATAATTTAGAATCAGTATATACAGTAGAGCCCATTTTAGTGTCTTTTATTACCTCCACCAATTTTTGGAAATGACACATCGAGGTGAGCTTCATACGTGCCAATTGAGATAAACTACCAGGCAAAACTTGACACTGATTTCTTTTCGATTGTTTCGGATATTCGTGTTTATTCCTTTTCCTTCATTTAAACGAATTCGAGGAAGTCAGCACTATATTTTAAAGGATTTATTAAAATTTCAATTTAGAAATAACCACAATGATAAATACGAGTTTAGAGGTAAATAACGATAATTTAGAGGTTATAGTAACGATTTGTTACTTATTCAGCTCGTGACACGGGTTAGATTAGATCCTCTACATATTGAACAATCTATCGCTACTACGAACTCACAATATATGGAAATGTCAATTCTAAGCATATTTATTAATTAAGCATATTTATTAATTCATCGTATTTAATGCGTTTCATCGCAGCATGCGTTTCGACGTCATTTACAACAAAGTTGAAAACATATAGTCCCATTCAAAAACACCATGATGCCCTTGATTTTGAATTGAACATGTATCTCTTTTTGCTATTTACAATTGCAAGCAGCGTGACATGTACATGTACATTTGCATAAAACACAGGCATACTGGCGATACACGAGGAGCTTCAGGAAGCAGTAGAAATCTTACAAAATGACATAGATTAATTCGAAAAGTGGCTGTAATTTATTAGAAGAATAAAGGATAGCTACACAAGTGCAATCGTGTTACTTTTTCAAATGAAATGTTCCAATAATCACACTTCGCAACGATGAAATACCACGAACGAAAGTGGAAAAATACCTAGGTCTACACTTACACTCGAAGCTGCTTTGGAAACAACACGTTGAAAAGAACATGGAACAAATCTACTAACTAAAGGGAAAACTATGTACATCGAATAACATTTAATTTCTAAATAGAAATTTATAACTTCTATATAACGAAATAAGTTATAAGTGTAGGATTTTTGGCTAAATTAATCCTATGCAGACAGAGCTCTGCGCGACTGATAAACGACAGCTCTCTTTTATAACGAAACAGGTTTTATTTAACTAAAATATTACAACCAAGTTGCTCACACGATCCTCTGTTCACTAAATCTATGCGACACACATCCAGCCTTCTGACTTCTCTTTACTCTGCCTACTCTCAACTCTGCCTACTACCTTCTTCTGACCCCCTTGCGCTCTTGCATCCTTACTTAAAGCCAAAACTATCTCTTTTCATACACAGGCTTTCCTTCTCAATCATTCGACATAGTCACAGACATCAGGATTTGGCGTTATCGTTTGTCCTTTCGCCCTGAACGTCCCATCTTAACGTCAAGCGATGACAACGTTGTATATAAGATCGGCTTCGACACGAGTGTTTAGCGCGGAAAAAGCAAATGGTAGCGGCAAATCCTTTTGTAGGAATGCTGTAGAATGATTGAGAGAGAAAGCGTGTGTATAAAATGATAGATCTGGCTTTAAATAGGGATGCAAGGGCGCGAGGCAGATAGATGGTGTGTAGTCGAGAATAGAGGACTGCGTGTTAGAGTAGAGAAGAGTCTAGTGTGATATGTTAATTAAATAAACCTGTTTTATTATTAAAAAAGAAATTCTTTTATTAATTTTTTCGCGTAACACTCGATGCCGCCGTTCGCTATCCCTCGCTTTTCGAGTGTCTCGTCGCGACGTGTGCCGCCCGTGACGACCGATTCCGGGCCGGGCGCCGTCGCCGAACCGACACGACTGGAACGCCGAGTGCGCGAATGTCATCCTGTGCTTGAACCCCTGTGCCCCTCTCAAGTAATTATACCTTGTCGAGGTGAGGGGGCTCGATTACGCAATCGATGGCGCCCCACGAGTGCAAAGGATTAATTGTACAGAAGAGGTAGATTATAACCTCTGGGTCGATTCTCCCATCTATGAGTCGATTGATTGTTCGCGTTTGAAAAACGGAAATCCTTTCTTCTTCTACTGGCATGCGCAAATTAAAGATGCGACACCGTGCAATAGGTTTTATCATCTTTTTGTATCTCGATAATCTCGATAATAATGTTTCTCGGTTCGAGTTACGATATATAAATATGTATACGAGCATGATAAATGCAGTTTCGTGCAAAAATGCTCGATTTTCTTCTTCAGCTGCAATATTTGTATTGCATCAACTATACTATATCGAGCAGATTTTGATTTATGTTTCCTGAATGGAAGTGTGCAGTAACTGGTATTCCGATAAATCCCTCTCTAAGCTTTTCAATTATGTAACACGATTCACTGTATACCATGCTTTAAACGCTATAGTGCAATCTTTATTTTTATCAACGCAAAGAAAAAATATGTTTGGAAGATATTTGGTTGAGGATCAACTGAAATACCATGATTCGCGATTTTTCCTTTCGAGAGCATTTTTCCAGCTTAGGTGGTCAAAATTTGTTAATAGTAACAGTGATTATCTACTATCGTAGTCGCATGAAGAATAGATTTTGGTAATTTACGACGCGTTGAATAAAATTTTGAATAACCTCGGGTGGAATACGAAGGGTAGAAAATCACGATATCAAAAACCGCGATTCAAAACTATGATAACCCTCTATGGACCGAATATATATTTTTCTTGACTATAAGAATTGTATGTAATATAAAATCAACAAATATCAAGCAATAAATTCAGCAGCTTTGACAATTTTATTATAACGAATTCGTATTGAAAATTTTAATTAACAACGGTTGTACTATCGTGCCAAGATAACGTGCGATAGATAGACAAGATAATTTTCCACGCCATCTTGTGGAGAAAAGGCCATAGGGTGGCATAGAGGACCTAACCTATCATGATCGAATAACCGGTAAATGAAAAAGAATTAGAATTTTTCAAAATGGAACCACGGGAGGTATTGTAAAAATAATTATAAATATATGGAAAGAAAAATGGCGAACTGGAGTAATCAAGACGATAACGATGAATGCAGTATTTAATAAAATATCTATACATTAGCACGTAACTTGAAAGTTACACGGGCCCATAGAGGGTTAATATGATGAATTCTTATTTTTTTAAATGACAAGTATCTTTTTATTTAAAAATACTTTTTAAAAAGATACTATGAATTAAAACAAATTTTGTTTGGTGTCTTTTGCGTTTTGTTACGGTAATATACACAGGTGTGTACATTTAACGTTATCACGATCGTTTGATACTAGAACTATCAAGCTGCAATGTGTAACTAAATATGTTAAACATAAATGATAATAATCAAAGTAACAAGATGAAAATAAACGGGTATACGTAATCACGTTTCTATGCGAATAAACGTTAATCTTAACGTTAGTACGTCGTCAACGTTAATTTTGCAAAAGCAGTTGCGTGTTTACAGTAAATGCATTCATGTCGACTGGTTTGATAGAGTTAACGAGCTATCAGCAAACGACAATTCGCAATGTCTAGACGTCAAATTCCATTAGATAAAAATTATCATTCGCAACGACTGTTTAACGCGAAATTAGGGTAAATAACTGAAAGTTCAGGTCGATAATTTAAAACCTGTGGGATTATTCATTTCTTTGTGTCTTTTACTAATATTTTCTTCTTAGTAGTTGGTACATTTGTCCCCTATGTAAGAACAAGAGCAAGAAAAACAGAGAGAGAGAGAGAGAGAGAGAGAGAGAGATTTCCTTTTCAGTATGTGTATATACACACAAACAATATTATCATTATTTTACATAATTGTATACTTATGACCAAATAAATAAAACTGAAACAAAATCTCTTCGAGCAACTTCTCTCCTATTATCGATCGATAGATCGTTTCTCTACGAGTACATAAGACAATTGTATTATTCGATAAAGATGATAGAGAGGTGCTGTTTGTATTTTTCATTTGTGCTGTCACCGTGTTTGTCACGACGAATGATTATTAAAAAATATGCTTGTACCGGTGTATCTTTAACCTTAACACTGGTAATATTAAATTTACGAGTAATTATCGATAACATCAGTGTCGACATTGCGAAACAGATCAATTTTCTCATGCATTTTGCTGGGAACATAAAGAAAGTTAGCTTGGAACATAATATAACAAAGAAAGTGAACTCGCAAGGTAGCATTTAAGGTTTAAGAACCCGATATCCACCTGCACGAGCTGTAATTCGATAATTACAGTAGACCACCTGTTACTGTACCGCCAAAATACCGATGCATCGCGATCACTACAAGATGAGTCACCATCTTGGGGAGACAACTTTGGTAAAAATAAAATAGACGATCGTATCAAGTTCTCGAACAAACCGTGTAATTGAACAAATTATACGTTGAAAATTGTACTCGGTTAATTTACTTATTCGATCAAGTTTGGCCGTTCGACGATTATTCATTTTTACCGCAAATTAAATTGATATCTTTTATTTATTACACCTGTCCACTTAATTCCCCCCGCGGATGTGTAAACGAAATTTAATTAATTAAACGAAAAGATGATACTTTCTTTTTTAAGTACGTTCTAGGGATAAAGCTTCTTTCGCTAGCCACGAACAAGTAAACTCGTGCAATGCTCATTACTGGTTCGTTGATAATTCGAGATAGACGAGAGAAGTGGAAAAACATGCGAGTAAATGGATAAAGCGATGACAATATTTATTGAACAGTATAACAACACAACATAAATTGTAATTAAATCACATAAAATAAATTCGCTTCTCACTGCGATGTAATCTATTCAGGACTCTTTCACACGCAAAGTCTATTTCTGATGACTGTCATTCGCTCGCTAATTGTTTTTCACGACTCTCTGTCATATTGGTCGTACACATACATTCTTCCACGCAAACATTCTTCACGCTTATACCAAACATTCTATGACAGCCACTACCGCAAAACAAAAGGCTTGGACTATAAACGCGTGGTGCAGAATTGTATCCAATGCCATCATAGACCCGTACTTTGTAGAAGGGAAACTCATAGGAAAAAATATTCTGAATTCCTACTGAATTCATACTGAATTTCTACTGAATTCCTTCATAGAGAATTACCGAGTCTTTTAACAGATGTCATTAAATTCCATGCAAGGTATGTGGTTCCAACACGAATGTCTAGTTCGCCACCCTAGAATAGCAAGAGGAAGACCTAATATTCCACGAACGTTGGATTGAACAGTGTGAGGACAGTGGAGTGACCAGCCTACTTTCCTAGTTCTCCGGGCTTCACTCCACTGTATTTCTGTCTGTAGGAAAAATTCAAAAATACCGTTCGATTTAACGAACCTATGGAACAGATAAATGAAAAGTTGAAGAGGAAAAGAAAGGAATAGGCAAACGCTACACGGGAAAACAGGAAATGCAAATTATAAGGTAGAAAGAAACGGAACAACGTCTGCAGCTTCCGGAGCACTTGGGTACAGAAAGGAAAGAACGGATGGAAGAATTGAAGGCAAGGGCCAGGTGTGGGAACACGGAGGAAAATAACAAGTACCGGGAAAGCGAAGAAGAAAAGTGTAGGAACATCGAAGCATTTGATTGCAGAGTGCAGAGTACTAGTTGGAACAAGATATAAAGAAGCAGAGACAGCGGCAGAGGAATATGGAAAGAAAGTGGTGGAATGGTGTGGAAATGGGGAAAGGGAGAGAAAAAAGGGGATTTATTATAAATAAAACGATATACGAATAAATTCGCGTAATATAACAGAGGTATTCAAGTGTTCCAATTTAAAATCACCACCCTATATCGTAGCATGGCGAGAACTGGTTTCGAGACACCAAAAATTGACGAAACAACGAGAACAAAATAACGCAAACTCAAAACTCATTAAATAAGTAAATCGTATATTTTGCAATTCAATGAATAAATTAGAATTTTTCGAATTCGTGACACGCGACATTTTTCTTTGGAACAAAAACATAATGGGGATACGGATATATGTTACGTCAAATATTTTTTCTAATTAGTCCAATTGTAACATATGATCTTCTACATTAATATAATGATATACTAATTTATATTAGTATATAATAATAATATTGTTTCACCTATTCATCTATTCATCTATGTAGGATGGCGAAAACTAGTTTCGAGGCACCAAAAACTGACGGAATGACACGAACATAATACTCATAAAACTAATTTAACTTGGGAAAAGAACACCAAGGTAACGAAACGAAAACACACAAAGACGCACTCTAATTTAACTCTCTTTCCAACACCGAGCGACTCACGCTCGTGCTGGTCACAATTGATTTCTAAGGACTCTGTTTTGGTCCTCGAGGGCCCTGCTTTTGTGCTTCTCTTAACCTACGATTCACCTCCCCGTAGGGACCAGGCAACTTAATTTTGTTAGCCAAAATAACTTTTCCATTTGCTTCTAGAAAATGTTCATCGGTTTATAATTTGTCTTTCTTGGCAATGGCCGATTCGCCATTTCTTTCGAAATGGTATCCTACAATA
>NW_016909557.1:144331-166812 GCF_001483705.2 Eufriesea mexicana | reverse complement strand
TAATAATTATAATAATAATAATAATAATAGTAATAATAATAATAATAATATACCAATTTTCGTGACGATAATGAAAAGGTAGAAAATAGAAATTGGTTTTAAAGACGAATACGCAGATTAATCGACTGTTATTTCGAACAAACGGCTACGAAGAAGAGATAGTAAATTCTTGTGTGCAAGTGCAAAATGGATTCAGTCTTCTCGTTTCCCGAAAAGAAAACCACGGATGTATAAAGTCGAGGCATATAGCGAGTGAGAAGAAAGCGATATTCGTTAACGCGATTGGACTTATAACACAGGCGCCAGACAATGTTATTTTTAAGGAGGTTCCATTAAGGCTTGCCTTTAGAATCCGACCAGCCGAGTCAGAAGTCAAGGTCTGGAAATTAGTTTATGGATGCAGACACTCTGTATATACTTCTGCAGGCGAAACGAAGCGATAGACTCTTATTTTCTGCGTCCACGAAGCCAATTGAACGCCTGACAGGCTCAAAATACGATGCATCGACGATCAATACCCAGGGAGCTACTTATTCCCTGCACTGTCACACCTTAGCTTTATCGGGGAGAAAATTCTTATAAATTCGTTTAATCGAAACAAATCGCTCAGCGAAATTATCGATATCGTTAGAAGAAACAGATCAACGGCTGAAAGTGTCGTTAAAAATTCAAAGCTACGAAAACGAAGCAACGAAAATGTCGTCCGCGGAAACTTTCTTGTAAAATTTTGTACAAGGTACGAGACATTTCGATACAATCACATGAGGAATATTACCTGACGCTTTCACTCTCCGTCAAACTTACTTTGTGATCCTTAACTAACAATAAGTTACTCTCACGAGCGAATTACCAACAGGACTCGCGAAAATAAAACAGATTTCCAATTTTTATCATTTCACGACACGCATAAACTGATTACTAAAATCCTGCAACTCGCTAAAATATTTATTATATTCTCAGTTCATATGACACTAAAGATATACAGAAATAGGTATAATTATGACAAATTCATAACAGAAAGCAAGAAAGGAAATGTTCAACGAATGAATAAAATAATTGACACAGATAAATAATAGCAATTACCTAAAAATCTCTGAAAATTTTCATTCTAGAGATTGAAACTGACTTTTAAACAGAAACTAGAATCTAGATTAAGACGGAGTAAGAATGAAAGTAACTCTAGTACGTAAATCATGTATACTGATTTATTACGATACAACAGATCATTCGCAAAGAGACAAGATAGCCTCGGCTTGACGGAGTTTGCGGGCAGAACCGCAGAACCGATCAAGTTCGATACCTCGGTGTGATTCTTGTCAGTCTTAAAAGCTGTTACGTCCACAGAAAGCGCAGGTGCATCGATAAGTACATCCGCTTATTGAGTACAAGCTTAAACGAGCCATTATCGAGTGTTTGACGAGCTAGTTTGGCTCACTCGAGTTTGAGGGTAGCAGCAGAGATGCAAAAGAGGAGGGCAAAGATGTTCTTTGCTTGTAAGACGTTGGCAAGATCGATATGATGGCAGATAGGCTTAAACTGTACAAAGTAAATAAGTGGGTCAACAAAATTGGAACCGAAGTCTTCGAGCAACTGGTCAGTCGATCAGCGGACACACCGGCTTCACGTGCTACTCTCCGATTCCAAAAACGGACACGAACGCGTGAAATCAATTTTGATTTTAGAGGAAAGAAACGCAAAGTAGCGTCACCTCGACTTGGTGCAAAATTAATTGCTATGAATGGCGAATTATCGGTAAACGACTTTGAAACCAAAGTCTTCGAGCAACTGGTCAGTCGATCAGCGGACACACCGGCTTCACGTGCTACTCTCCGATTCCAAAAACGGACACGAACGCGTGAAATCAATTTTGATTTTAGAGGAAAGAAACGCAAAGTAGCGTCACCTCGACTTGGTGCAAAATTAATTGCTATGAATGGCGAATTATCGGTAAACGACTTTGAAACCAAAGTCTTCGAGCAACTGGTCAGTCGATCAGCGGACACACCGGCTTCACGTGCTACTCTCCGATTCCAAAAACGGACACGAACGCGTGAAATCAATTTTGATTTTAGAGGAAAGAAACGCAAAGTAGCGTCACCTCGACTTGGTGCAAAATTAATTGCTATGAATGGCGAATTATCGGTAAACGACTTTGAAACCAAAGTCTTCGAGCAACTGGTCAGTCGATCAGCGGACACACCGGCTTCACGTGCTACTCTCCGATTCCAAAAACGGACACGAACGCGTGAAATCAATTTTGATTTTAGAGGAAAGAAACGCAAAGTAGCGTCACCTCGACTTGGTGCAAAATTAATTGCTATGAATGGCGAATTATCGGTAAACGACTTTGAAACCAAAGTCTTCGAGCAACTGGTCAGTCGATCAGCGGACACACCGGCTTCACGTGCTACTCTCCGATTCCAAAAACGGACACGAACGCGTGAAATCAATTTTGATTTTAGAGGAAAGAAACGCAAAGTAGCGTCACCTCGACTTGGTGCAAAATTAATTGCTATGAATGGCGAATTATCGGTAAACGACTCGATATTGATGTAACTTGGTGTTACATCGGTGTTAGTCCTTTGTTTCCTATACGAGTAAGAGTTTGGATGAAGCAGCGACATGCTCGTCGTTTCCTGGCGTAAATTTCCACCATATTTATACATATAAGTGAAAATATTTTGATTTCCTCTGAATTTTTGGCTAAATTGAAGTATTACACAGAAAGTAGAAATACTAGAAGATTCATTCTCATTTTAAATGTTAGATGAAAATTTATTTTTATCAACTTTATTTTAACACGTTCAATGCCACGCCAGGTTTACAGGGATTGTTGTAGTGCCAATCTCTCTTGTTTCATAGCCGGCATTCTATTTATAAGCTTACTTTATTCCAGCAATAATATCTTAAGTCAGTCCACCCAAAATCCGGTCCTATATATATTTAAAAATTTCGGTTTTACATTTACCTCTTTCCTTGATGAGTTTGCAAATAATTAAAAAGTACGACGAATTTTGTTTAAAAATTCGATTTTATCGTTTTAGTAAAATCAATTTGAAGCTTTGGTTCGTAAACTCCATTCCGATGGTGTTTGACATCGCTTCTTCTTTCCTTTCGTGTAATCGAATGGAAAAGTCGTGGCAAATTCCATGTAAAATATACCCACGATGTCGCATCGTTCCTTGTTCAAATATATTTTCCAACAGAGGCAATGGAAGTCAAAACTATGATTAATCTGCAGCCAAAAATTATTCCACTTATACGCTAGTTACAGTAGCAATGTCCTTAACCTCCAAAATTATTATGCTGCTTTGAATAAGAATTTAATTAGTATTCTTATTATTATCTTACTCTATTGCTATCTTTATCGTACACGATTAGGTAACTCATACGTAGAAAATAAGTTAAGAACTGAGAAATTACATCCAAAGACATATGTAAATATACATTAATACGCATATTAATATCGTTGAAATTAATTCGCGTATCAGTATCGTTTGATATATTAACGAAGCAATGATAGTTTTATAAATTTTCCAATGTCGCGTGTATGACAAAGGTCTTTTTAGATGGTTACCGGTTGCACGAAAATCGAGGTGTCCGATGTGTCTGATAGGCCATAAAAAATCTGGCAGACAAACGCAGCAAACTGGAGTTTGACTCGGCTGTGATTTATAACGAATCGATTTATAACACTCAACAGGTGGAAAAGACATCGGTTATAGGATATGAAAAATGTGACCCTCAATCTCGCTATTCCGCTAGATTAAAAAAAAGGAACCGAAGATAGAGTCATCGAGTGAAAAGAAAGAAGTGTACCTCCTCCATCAACGAATGATTCCGATGATCAGAGTGTGGTCTGTATGGTCTCGAACAGTTTTCAAGTTAAGAGAAAAATACTTTGCTACGGTAAGTATAGCAATCGGGTTTTAGCAGATAAATATTGACTCTAACTCTACAGCAAAAAATTACCATTTTCGTTATTAAAATGCAACTCTAATTTTATATTTTTCGTTCTTAGAGGTTGGCAATGGGTTTATCTTTTTTGGATGGTTTAGGTTAGTTGCCTGGGTTGGTAGCATCCTACAGCAGTAGCATACTACTCCTATGGGTACTACAATTGGGTGTGCATTGGTTACCTTTCCGTGATTCTTTTATATAAGAAAGCATACACGTGTGAAGACAAATTGAATCCTTCCTTAATTTTTTATTAAAGAATATCAGAAAAACCAGATATATATATATATATATATGTTTACTAAAGATATATTAATCTTTTGCATTTGAGGGTTAGGTTGCTCTCTCAGTCGCCATTTGCTTTAATGCCGTATCTTAAACAACGAATAAGAGACAACAGCTAAATTAGAAATAACTACACGTGATATATTGGAATTAAATAATTTTATTTAGACACTTCTCATCCAAACACAGGATTTTCTTTTTTTATTTTAGCACGAGAAGTATCAGCGAGCTTATAAAAAGATAAGAAAAGCTTCGCAGTGCCGTTTCTTTACAGCGAAGGAATTTTCAAGTGGAAAGGGTTAAATAAATCACCGTGAAGTGTAATTATGTTGAGATAGAAAAATTGATTTAACATCTGTCCTTCAATTTACCGAATTCTAATGCTTGTGGCCGTAATGTGGTGGAAATCGGAACGAGTATCGATTCTTGATCGATTGTCCGCTGGAGTCCGTGTTTTTGGTCGTGAGAACCCCGATGGAATATAAAAGGAGGTGTCTTTAGTTTCCATACCACTCGTGCCCAAAGATAAAAGTGCAATCAAGAGAACTCGTATTAACATTTTAACCTTACTTCAATTTATTTTCGCCTGCAAAATAACGGTAATTAATAAAAGAGTAGAGCGCAGTCAACAATTTGTTTACATAATTATTTTGCTATCAATTACAACGGATATTACGATCATCTGCGTATATCTTAAGGACTTCGTAACGCTCCTGTCACTTATCAAAGATTGATGAACACTGTTCTTGGGAAACCAGAGGATAATATAATAATGATAATATATTCTGTGGATAAAAGAAGTTCCTAGACATAAGTAGATAATAGCGTGTTGCAATTATATGTCAGCGTCACATAGTTCAGTCGAACTATCGATCCAGATATCCATGGTTCGATGGGTGTGCAGAGGAACAGAATTAGGTTGGCGAAGTATAGAGCCGAGAAGTTCGCGAGCTTGCGAAGTTTTGAAATAACCTATTATTCTGCTTTTTCTATAGACCAAAGACTATGTATCATCTTCATGATAATACACCCAATTTTATTTTTACACGAACTTCTTTTACGCGATTTCGATTTAACACGAATTAGGAAAAAAATTTAATTCTCTTTTTACACAACTTATTTTGATTTAACACGATCGACCCAAATTTTTCGCCTAGCTAAAACACAAACACAACGATTAATTACCGAATTCGTTCTTAAATCCACTGAAACATCGGCACCACAGGAGGCTAGTCCTAATTTTGTTCAAGAGATTACAGAAAGAATTTCACCAATGGAGCACGAAGACGATAACCAAGACATTTCTAGCGATAGCAGTAATATTGCAGTCTCACGCAAACGTATGCGTTTATTGTCAGAAAGTGGCAACGAATAAAATCTTTTTACGTGTAACTCATATTATCTTGCCTAATTTTTGTCTTCGTGAATTAGTCACATGTTTTTTTCCTTTTCAAATGATAATTTACTTTGTACGATACATGTGCAAACTTTACGAAATAAAATGTTTAAGACCCTAACATGAAAACTCATGGTCTATTGTATTATTTTTGCTGATTTCTTGGGACTGGAATCAATCTTCTATTTTTCCATAGGTGCAATATATTTTTTTACACGAATTTCTTCAATTTTCAATTTCAAATAAAACATAGTATCGAAAGGATGCATGACATGATAACTCGAGCATACATCGATGAAAACTTTGCACCTAACTTCACTTCATTAGGATAAAACCTAACCTACTATGTATTGTTGTTATGGTGAAATTAATCTTGTGTATTTAACCGATTATCGCTCTTTTATTGCTCTGCTGTTAACAGTGAATATAATTCGAACTGTGTGGAAAGATAGATAACTGTTTTCACACTTTAAACTCTATATCTAAAAATTCCACCTGTTACAAATATCAATACGGAATTGGTTACAATGAACAGGCTGAGCTTTTCATTGTGATAACTGTATGGAGTGAACGATACAGAGTGTTCCATGCAACTACTGCTATGACTTTTCAAACATTTTCAAAATCCGATAAAAAAGTATTTCGAATAAAAGTTAGGCAGATTTAACACTGGAACTATCAGATGGCTCAAAATGATTTCTTCCTGACATTATTTTTACGATTTTAGAAAACATGTAGCTGATTCTAACCTAATATTAGAAATAACCTATTTCACGAGTAAGCGTTTCAGTAGCCTTAAGACTATTTTCCATTTAACTCACTAGCGCCACCACGGTACGTATCTATAATAAATGTGCCATAAGCGTTAATTTTATTGATATAATCTCGGAATTTTCTTCTTATTACAAGTGTCATATTGTTGGTATAAATATTATTACAATATTATTGGTATAAATTTTTCGATTGAAGGGTTAATGCTGATTTTTATTCAAATAGAAACATAATTACATGCAGTTATTTGTTTTCGATATAACATTACAATTATTATCATTTACGTATAACACATTTAACTATTCGTTATAGGTTGGTAGTTCTAGTGTTGAGCATGCTACAAATTCCGATAGAAAAAAATAAAAAAAATTCTTTTTTTCGATAAAAAGTAAAAGATACTCTTTCACTCTTTTCTTTTTTTTAAATATCATTATGTATACATATGCGTATTTTTGGCTTTATAGTATTGTAGCCAAGACTATAAACGGACAACTACAAAATTTATTCAAATTCTTCATGAGTTTAACTTCAAACGTTATTGTTAGATCTCCAAAATGATGTTGCGAAATGTATTGGTTTGCAATAGGATGCGTGTACACTCCATAACTTTATTAGAGAATATTTAAGTCCTAGATTCGATGAACGTGGATTTGACTTTATTAGATTTTTCTATGGTGTCATCGCGATCTGTAGTCTGCGTTGTACCGATTCGAGATATAGCACATTAACAGCCACAAATTCGCACAGTATTAAATATTATATAAATTTGTTAGCCAGAGGATATAAATTGGTTGTTATGCATTACTAATAAAGAAAGCTAATGATTTTTCATTTAAAATGGTCAACTAATAATTCCGATTGCCTTTATCCTATTATATAATGTAAAATATTTGCCAAAAATTTGCCAAAGAATTCCCCAAGCGGAAAGGTAAAGGATAAATAAATACATCTTGAGTTGGCCAATAAATAAGTAATGTAGGATTTTCTCACTAGATGGCGCTTCTTTGTTTTTCAACTCGGAGAAGCTGACTAACCTAACCTATAAAATATAATTGTATGCCAATCGAAATTGTTCAGCTCTCCATAAGATGATAAAAAATTATATATGATTATAGTTAACTAAAAACTACGGAAAATGGCGACTTTATTTCTTCACTTAGGAAACAAGAACCGCAAGGAACTATGGGATACGACATCTCGCAAAAGTTTGAACGCGTAAAGTTTAATCCACGTGATAAAACGATCTGCAATGGAATCGTTTCCGTTCGTTGATTTCACTTTTCTATCTTCAAGATCATCTAAATGTCGCGGTATATCAGGTCGTTGAACTAATCTTGACACGTGTACTATACTATAATACTATACACTGTTACACTGCATAGCGGTTTTAACATGATAAGTGGTTAACACGTTACAACGTATATCAATTTTATTGTACAATGAATGAAATGGAAAGCAAAACAAAATGTTGTTTTGTCGTTCTCTGGATGACATTCCATTCAATTTTATGCGTAAAGTATATCGAAAAATATCTTTTCGCACGAGATATCATAGAGAATGAAGAAAAATTGCTACAACACAAGGTCACCGATCGTGCTACAAAACTGGAACTTAAATATTGCTTGCATAATATTTTACATTGCAATTGTTATCTCACTTTTACTTGAAAAATTCGATTATAATGTATTTGGAGCGAGCAAAATTTGAAAATAGGAATGTCAACGCGTTTTTATTAAGCGTGTATAATTACAAATGAAATGTTCTGTTTCTAACAAAAGGAATTAAATATACTTAGAAACAATATATAGAAAGCACCTAGTTATAATTTGGAGAACTCCTAGTTTCTTTTCCTACTTCCAATAATTGTAGCAATTGTTTCCTTCTTTGTTCTATACATTATTCTCGAATGCACTTAATTTTTCTGTTAGAAGTAACGCTATTACTCTAAAAAAAATCTGTAATTACGTAATTATGCAAGGCAAATATCGTCTTGCAATGAAAAATTGATATCTTTTACGATATACAATTCAAAATGGCGTAGCCTCGTATCATAACGATTGCTCATTAAACCATAATACGGGCTTTTCTATAATTACAAGTCAAATTAATTTTGGGGAACGATGTTATCTTTGTTTTCTCCTAATTCTGATAATGTAACGATAAGGACAAATAAACTCCTATATTTGTATTATAGCTTCTCGTTATAGACACTCGTTGTACAATTCTTCGTTCAAACTGTTATACACTGGCCGAAATTATTAACTCTGTATCTAAAAGTATCATAAAATTTCGATATTACAAGATCGAGGAATTTTATTGCGATTCTATGATTGGAAATATAAAATTTTCCAAATTCTTACTTTTCCTCGGGCTGCTTGAAGAAGAGTGCATAATTAAAGATCGTAACTGTGCTAATGTTTGACATAGATTTTAATATATATATGAAATGATACATACATTAAAAGGAAGAATTACTTTGTTTCGATATTTCACGCATTGTTACGTTACTTTAAATTCGATATACTAATCGACACGAATCTTTAGAATTTTATTTAATGGCTACTGAGGGTCACCTCTCCAGTTAATAATTAATTAATAATTTCCGAGATATTTAGGTTTGGCTATGCCTTGTTTCGTCGTCGAGTTATTTCTTATTCCGAGGGTCGCTTGCGAGTAGGGCACTGTACATATTTAGACTGGATTAGAATGATGCATAACAAATTAACATTTCCAGGTGAAGGAAACAAAAATTTTACATAACAGCGGAGATCCTTATTCTCCACGGGACATTATCTATGAATGGTCAACATAACTTAACTTTCAACATGGTCAACATATAAATATACAGTCATTACGTTAAGTTAAATGTATCCATACAATACATACAGTGAATCTATACACGGCATAAGTAAGATCCCTACATCTGCTCTTTTCTTTTTCTGTGTTCCTTTTTTTTTTTTTTTTTTTTTTTTTTTTTGACACTTTAGATACATACATAAATGCATACACACGTATATGCGAAGTATATATATCTCGGAATATCTCGCTAATACACAATTATACAAAACGCTTTAGCGAAATCCGCGCTCGCGTGTGTGGTCCTTTTGTATTTTTTTTATTTTGTTTCTTTTTCCCTTATAGAAATTTACATTTACCGATGGTACGTAGAGACGCCACCAATTAGAAAAGAAAACAAAAAGTACAAGTATGAACGAAAATATATATATGTAATATAAATATATATATTGTATTTATATTACAATATAAACACACACGCATATATGTGTGTGTGTGTGTGTGTGTTGAAAAAGTTTCATTTACATGAATTACAAAGAACGGAGTATTGGTTCAACGGATAATGTTCCTCTCTATATGTTCATAGATTCGCTCTCTGGTACACCCAAAAAACGTGTCGCAACTGAAACATTGTATGCGTCTAGCAGGAATTTGAACAACGATGACGCGACTACCACACAGAGTAGATCTTTGTCTACCACCATTTTCTTCCTACCCTACCATCCCTTTGTCGATATCTCGGGAATTACTTAAGTTTCGATGTTTAAATTTTATATTTGCCTTCCTTCTGTGTCTCTCCTTTCATAATCATCGATCTGGGGTGCCATTAGGAAGAGTATCCCAATTAAACAGGTGATACTGTTCGTACATTGTTACCTGCTCGAGATGCATTCGAAACTTTTCCAATTTTTCTGTCGTGCTATTTCCAAAATACAGGAAGGCTATTGATCGTGCACTTGATAAATCAACTTTACCGTTACGTTGGTAAGAAATGTAAGACAAGTTTAGATGAAAATAGTAATAATAATGTGGATATTGCGTTCCTATCTGAATAAAGATCAGTATTAATTTTCTCATATCAGCTGTATACTTTCAATAATTGCAAAAATAAAATTGTGCGCCGGAATATGGTATACACAAATAATAATAATAATAATAATAATAATAATAATAATAATAATAATAATAATAGAGGAACACAAATGATGCAAGGAACAAATAATAACAGATGCAATAGTAACACGTCAAGCATAACTAAAACGAACGAAATTTATGTACATGTTTCATAGCTAATAAGAAACCTACAATAGCATTCCACACAGTTGGAACATTTACATACATATATACTACGAACGCACAAAATTCACGCAAACATCATCCAGAGAATACAGAAGCTAATGAACAAATGTAAAACTACGGTATCATTAACACCATAAGACAACGCACATGAACAAGCAACAATATTCAAATGAAAAGCAGTATCTTACAGAGAGATAGTTTAAGAACGCTAATAATACTATTCTGTCTGAGTATAAATCAGCTCTCCAAAATGGATTAACACAAGTAAGGGATACCAAGTAAGAACAGCAAATGCAAAATATAACCTGACACACGTTTCACATGTAGATGGCTTAAATATACACAGCAACACGTGAAATAACTGAGAGAATACGTTAAAAATAGTAGAAAAATTTAGTCAGGATATGCAGATGCATTTTGGAGTTGATAAATGTAAAACAAAAAACAATAGCTAAGGGTAAGCAAGAACAGAACTTGGGATATATAACACGACACAGTGAGGTAACGAGAGAATTACTCAACAATGAAATGTACAAGTATTTAGGCATAGAACGGCATAAATCCGTAGAGCACGCGGGAGTAAATAAAGAACAGATTACAAGCGGAATTTCAGAGGAAAACGCAAGCAATACATCGTTGAACTGGAAAAATGCCTCAAAAGCAGTAAACACCTGACAATACCTGTTCTCGCGTAATCTTTCGGGTTTATCAAATGGTCGTCCATGGACTTAGAAGAAATACCAAGGAGCATAACAACATCCTTAACAAAAGCAAAGTACCATAACCTAAAAACAGTCATAGAACGTGCGACACAATCGCGCGGAGACGGAGAACGAGGAATAATAAATGCGATTAAAAAGCTACGAGATTATTTCTATGCCAAGTGAACGCAATCTAAACTCACAAAAATTAATAATAACTCACAAAAATTAATAATAACTCACAAATATTAATAATAACAATGACGTAGGAATCCGGTAGATGGCGTGGTAGACACGAAAGTATAAGTTTGTGCGAATAAACAGATGAAAAGGATAAAAATTTGGAACTTACAGCTATTGTAGAAGAAGCAAAGGGTTTGTACGGTGGAGAAGAGGTGCTGAGACGGGGATAAGAGAATAAGCAGAAAGAAAGGAGTATAGAGCGGGAGGAAAGGAAGTTTGACAGATATTCATCTTATTTATGGCGTTGCTAATAGCAACGCTTGCCAGCCTTTATGGCTTTACTTAATATTCATTGGGATTGATCGTTGATAGGAGAGACTGGTTCACGTATAGCGACCATTGCGAATCGTGAAAGAAAAAGAGCGATCGAATAGCGGATGTGGACGAGCTTGTATTAAATCGTGTCACGAGTGAGCCTAGTGTCGGCATAGGAAAAATAGGAAGATAATGAAACGTATCGTAGGTTACCGCGTAGAGGATCCTGCGAGAACAGTTACGTCACTTTTATCTTTTACTATGCTCGCAATGCAGATAGTACCTTGCGTTGCCTGATAATCCAGCACTTTAGTTTTGCCAATGGTTTATTACACGAGCTGTTCAGTCATTCTTTGCTTCATCAATGGCCTTTACGAGGGAACAACGTAACGAATACGCGTAGATAACGCATTCGTATCCGAATAGCGATTTTAAATTAACGTATAAAATTGTTAGATGGGATTTCTTAATCCGTTAAATGTCGAATTAATCGTATATAAATGAGATTTTCATTTTAACGCGATACATCCCGGTATAATATATGTATGTATAATTAGAAATAAAGAAAGTTAACACGTTGACTGCCATGGGGGTCACCGGTGACCGGCACTCAACTTGGCGGTGGCGCCACGGGGGCCACCGGTGACCGGCGACGCGACCATTAGTAAAAATACATAATTAGAGTAAATATCGATACTGATAAATTTTTAAATAGTACCATTGTTACTATAATGGTTCGAAGAAATTAATGCCATACAGAACATGCAAAAATAATTTTATTTATACAAAGAAAAGATGAAGCAAAACAGTCGGCACAATATGTCGCCACTTTTTTAGTGCAATTCTTTGCTCTCATTCTTCCTAGCTGATTCGAATTATTTTCATAGCACACTTTGCAAAATCGCCTTACATCTCGCACACTTCCAGGTTTCTTTTTAAATTCGTGACGACGTTTTTTCTGTACGTAATTGCTCGATGAAATGCAATCTTCGTGATCGGAACATTTCACTAAATACATCGCTAACTTCATCCTAAAATCGGGAATTGAAATATTTTTTCGAGTTGCTTTTTAAACAATTGATAATGGCAAAAATGGTCTACAGCGCCGCGGGGGTCACCGGTGACCCCCACCACGAAAAATACATTAAACGCGATTATACTGCTCACCTTATCTGTTGTAAATAATATTTCAACATAAAATGCATCGCATAATAAAATATTCATTTTGACGCCATGGACGTCAACGTGTTAAGTATGTTTTGTGATGCGGTGGTTTCTTGCATTCATGCATGCCTGTAACGATGCAGAAAATGTTTAATTTAAAGTATTAAATAAAGTACAGGTAACCCTCCTATAACACGGTAGATAGGTTCCTAGAAAATGCCGTGTTGTGTGAAACCGTGTTGTATGAGACCCAGACGCAGTACAAAAAGGAGAGCTGCGTTCCGGAAACTTACTAAAAATAAATTTCTTTTCAATTCTACATAGACAACTTAATTTTTATTAAAAATATAAATGTATGTAGAACAGAAAACAAAGAAAAAAAGAAACAAAAATATTATTTTAATTTAATGCAACTTTAATTTAATAAATTTCTTCGTCGTCACTGCTCATGTAGAAGTACAGTGTTGTACAAAAGTTTTTGCAATTTTCTTATTGTCTTAGAAACCGTGTTATAGGGTGCCGTGTTGTAGTAGGGTTCCCGCAATTTATGAATCGTGTTATAGTGAAACCGTGTTATAGGAGGGATATCTGTATTTAAATTTAATATTCGTTGTAATATTTTAATAATTATTAAATACTTATTATTATTATTGAATACTGATACTTAGTATTTATAATATAATATAATATAAAGTATCGAATAAAATTATGCATAATATTAATTAAACTGATCTATGAAATTATTTTTGATTAATTTGATATTAATATTAATTGGATCGATTAAAATGTAATTCGTATTAATTACGCGATATATTTAATTATTAGATTTCATTATGCATTTGAATTTGGTATTTAAATTTGTTCGAAATTAAGATGAACGCTGTTACTAATCTTAGTATCACCAGCCACCACTGAACTCCGTGGCGCCACTGGTAAGTTCAGCGTCAGTCATTAGCGTTTCTCATGGCATTCGATGTGTTAATGCGCCTGCATATACTGCCATGCCGATTTACGAACGATAGCTATAATAACTTTGAATAAATCATTAACCGATTTTATTATACGTTACACCCTCGATTGAAAGAAACACGTAGTATAGTACGAGATGGTACTTTTTAGTCGTACTGTACCGGGTATGCTAAGTAATATCTCGCAAGATAAATGGATCGTGGGGCTCCTATGCTCCCCTAATGCGAATCCATTGGATTGTAACTCGTAGGAGCGCTTAAAAACTATCGCAACTCCAATAAAACGCCGTAGACTCGTGGAAAGTTATGAAAATGCTCATGCTAATCTCTGTATCTTTGATCGAGTTCGATGCAATTCGTGTGCGTGTGTACGCGTTAACTCGTGGAGAATAAATTCCTATAACTACGTTAAATTCATCCTTTTGTCGTCAACGTTCGTTTATGAACATCCATACTTGGCAACCATTTTTGCAAACGAACAGAATTTTCTGCGCGTGTTTTACAACCTGATAATAATTTCGATCGAGCAATATTAGCTATTGATCAGTCATTAACGAACTGTAGCAACATAAATAGATGGAACGTGTATAATTGGACAGTCGAGTATCAATATGAGTTTCGACAAATCCAGTATATCGTGTAAAAATGTGCGACGAAATTTTTGTTAAATATTTTAAAAATATTTTCATCATATTTTCTTATAACATTTTTTCGTCATTTGTAAAAGCCATTGTGATTATTCATTGTTAACAATTTGAGACACTAATTTCGAAAATTTCTATAAATATATTAAATATTTAATATATCAAACTTAAAATTACCTAACGATGCGTGGAATGTGGAAGAAAAATAATTCTACGTCTTAATTTGCATATGATTTTTCATTTGCCATTTTAAAAATATCGTCGACTCTATGACAGAAAGTCTTCGAATTACTATTTTTCTGTAACGAAAAAGTCGTCGAGTGCAAAGGGTTAAGATGAAGGTATTGTAAACCAAATCCTATTTCATGGCTGAAAAAGCTGAAATAAAAGTAATACGGTACGATACAGTATAATTCTATATTCAAAAATTTGTATATCGCCTTACAACGACAATAATAATTACGATTTTAAAGAAACTATAAGGCAGTACGAAATAACGTAAAACGTATCGTACGTATCGTATAAATATATTATAGAACAATTAGACTAATAATATTAGAAAAATTAAAATTAACATAAAAGAAGGCTATTTGGTAACATTATAGAACTTAGATTTTAACACGCATCAAAATTAAGAATATAGTTTTGTCCTCGGATCTAGTACGAACTAAACTCTCTGATTTAATTAAAACTTCGAGATCAGGTCGATCTTAGACAGTACTGAAATTTCCCTGGTTCACGAAGGAAACCCAAATTATGCACAATTAGTAAGAAAAGTTAAGAAACAAATCATTTTCGCATAATAGGAGAACTATTTGTTATTATATAAATGACAGGAATAAATCAAAATTATTTAATTTATAAGATCGATACGACTTTATGAGTTAGAAAGCGATAAATTTTAAATTTACTGTGTGATAATAAGATTCCATATTTAATAACAAAAACGAACTATTAAAATGCATATAAAAGTCAGGAAACTTAATATGTACAATAAAAAATGGAATAGAAGTAAGTAGTATAGGACTGTTTCTCCAGACTATGGAGGAAGTGGTTGATCGAGTGAAAACAAGCTATTTTCATGTAAAATAGCAAAGAAACGTACGTTTCATTGCAAAACAGGAAGAAAAGAAAAACAACCTACGATAAAATTATTCTTCGACAGCGACGTTTGGTCACCATAAGCGTCAAGTATCTGACGCACGAGGCAATAATTCATCTGGCTTCCCCGAAAACTCTGCAACTTTTACTTTTACACCTCAAAATCGGCAACTCCCATCAGTTACATCAGCCAATAGCAAAACACTTAGCCCTACCGAAAACAATAAATGCAAAAACAATTAAACAATTAAATATGTTTATATTTAAGTATTTTAACTACATACGCAACTTCGTAATTGTAAATTGTAACCTAACTTTGAAACAGAATAAGGCAGTTGTTTATTGCCAATTTATGTTGATTTATTAATATTTTTATATGGAAACGGAGAATTCGAATTTTATATAAATATTGTGTAAAATACAGTTTCAAATAGATATAAGTAAATGTACTATAGATTGAAATAAATATTATTTTCTATCATTTGTATTGCATTGTTATTTTCACTGTTCAATTTTTCCACTAATTTAACCGTTAAAAATAGTAAATTTTAGTCGCTAGATATTGGCGCATGTGTACACGATTAGTATTTTTAATTGTGACTATTATAAGTGAAAAGAATAATTGGAATTGTTGGAGAATTATTCATCGCCTATTCTTAATACTTTGTTAGCGTTCATCATTCGCCATTCCACGTTCTTTGAATTTCTACTCTTCTCTAGCCAAAAAATCGTCGAGTGCAAAGGGTTAAGTTAGCGTCCTTCACTGCTCGCCATCTCGCAATATTTCTGCTCAAAAAAGCACACAAGGAGAAGAAAAGGTTAAAATGTACGTTGAAGTGTGTTACGAAAAACCGGAAGTTCGTCCTAAGCCGAAAAGCAAGGACCTTGATGAATAAATAATAAATAATAAATTTCAGAAAGTGGTGGAATAATATATTATATGTTCGCGACAGTACCGAATGTGGACACGAATTACATGTCGATGAAAACTGCTTGGCATAAATGTGTGCTTTATATTGATGAAATAGAATTAAAATAGAATTTTATTTTTAAAAACGAAGTTGAGTTACGACTGAAAGAAAAATTAAATAAAAATCTTTCAAATATAGTTTCGTTTTTTATTTTCTATATTAGACTGGAATGATTGTTATGCTAAATTTCGAGTACCATTGATTGTTTTTCGTAATGATCTAGATGATCGGAAACGTTTTTTTGCATCATACGTAATTCTGTGAAAGGTTAGATAAAATATGTGTCAAAATATCGAAACTCGAGTAAGAGTGATTAATTACACAACATTACGAGAAATTTGTATGGTAATATAGTTATAATCTGGCGCCATACACTATAGAAAAATCGCATATTATACGATATGAAAAGGAAGTTTTATTTCAATTTAATTTGAAATTAATTAATTTGTATCGTTAATTTAAATTAGTTGACTCATAATTAGTTTAAAAAGCAAACTGCGTTACGTTTTATATTTCATTTTGTATATATCGTATATAGTTCCTCAAATATTTTTAGTCTAACATAATATCTTTATAATAACTTATAATATATTAACAAATAAATTTGCCATGGATTGATGTTAATATTTATCTTAATTTTAACACATTTTGTATAACTTTCATTTCTATTCGAAATAATTTTAAGATAATTCTAGTACGTTTTAAAAATAGTTAGAAATTAGCGCAGGAAAGTAGCAAACATCACTCGACAATTTGGAAATTTTTGGAAATTACCTTGTCGTGTAACAACTCTGTTACGAGATCAAATATTTCACGAATATTATGAGAAAAAATAAGAAAAATTTGTCATAAATACAAAAACATGTAAAAATCGTAATATTTCTTGATATTCCTATGTACTAAAGGTACACGTTAATATTATACGTGGCAAAATCACCATGTGTGATATAATTATCAACAATACCTACAGAGCAGTATGTTTCTGGATCAAAAGACATTATAATTACAAACTCGACATTATATCTTATTATGATTTAACAAAAACTGACGTTGATGTACACGACGTTCTCCACTAATTATAACTTTTTATGTATTACATTGTCATAGAAACATGCAAAAACGAGCCAAAATTCTATTATATCAAACATTTTTTTCGTTTAAATTATCAAAATCGTTAAGTTTAAAAGATATCGAAGAACGAGCTAATGATTTTAAAAATAATAATAAAAGAAATTAAATCGAACGTTAAATGATTAATAAAGTAAGGAAAATTCCTGAAGTTTTACCTGTTAATTTAAAGTTTACAGAATTTTTAACCAATTACCATTATAGTTATTTGAAAAAAATTCTGAAATAATTCCAACGGGTGCTTTTAATAATAGTACCGTTAATAAACGAATTCTACAGAAATGTGAAAATTCGAATAACATAGTCCTTTTAAAAAATCCCCAATTGTTATTGAGATGGCCACTTTCACGTATCGATGGAAGCTCATACCTTTTGGCGTGTTATTCTTCACAGAATTCAGAATGTGTTGCAAAACCATCAGCAAATATGGAGAAGGTACATACTCTATGGGGAAAGAACAAGGAAAAGGTACATAATGTTCAAATTCAGGAATGGACACATAAAAATACACATAAAAATAGACCCACGAACCAATCACGGACGACCAATTGCATACCCGAGAAACGCAAACAATTTACACAATATGATCGAAGAAACGGTATAAAATCAAGTATGGCACTTATATTTAACGATTATATGAAATATGAAAATCGAAGCATGCAAATTAACAAAGAACGGCGTGAACTTCGTCTTTAATGACTAACAGTAAGAAATCCGTCGAATTTTGTCGAATAAAATATATATTCGAATGAAAACAACCTCCTCATTTGATTAAATGAAAAAAATAATATTTTTTTTTCATTATTTTTTATTTATTGAATTATCACTTGTGGTAAAAAATGGATACGATTCCTAGAAGCAAAATTTCGCTAAAAGGAAGTATCTAGGGACTATATGATAGAAGCGAGTTGGGGTTAAGTATCGCAGTTTGTAAAATCACGAGAAATTATTAGATGGATTCAGACGCAATTAGACGCAATGAATGGGAAATTAAATTAAAGCCCGCGTTGATTAATAAAAATGGATATTTCTGCAAATATTGCTGCTCAATTTGAATACGTATTGCTCGCATTAGCATTCGCAGATGATCGTATGAAAATAAAACTACTCGAGCTGTGAAATTCCATCTCAGTTTCCACATTTTCCGCATTTTTCTTCCGTTATGCAAATTACCCCGTTCTTTACACACCTGGTTAATTTCCATGGAGAAATATGTTAGGGATAAAAGAAGCAGGGATAGTACAAAGTGTAGAATGCCAATAGCGCGGCTGTATGCCAGGGTCACGTGATTAAGTCGATAAATCGAACTAGATACTCGTGGTTCGATGGCTCGGTGGCTATGTAAAGAACAAAGGGAATAATAAAACGAAGTAAGGCACTGATTTCTTTGTTAAATTGCAACAGTGTTACAGTCGTGAAAAAGAATACCATAGTGCTGGCAAGTTTGTAGAACTTAATAGAATACTAACCACTTAACCAGGCAACTTAATTTTGTTAGCCAAAATAACTTTTCCATTTGCTTTTAGAAAATATTCATCGGTTTATAATTTGCTTTTGTTGGCAATGGCCGATTCGCCATTTCTTTCGAAATGGTATACTACAATATTTTCTCGTAATTCAAAGAAATCGATGGTTAATAATTAAAAAAGGACGGATAACGTGTTTGCGGTTCAACCCATCGATAGAGGCAGAAAAGTTGCAAGTACTTCAAAATTCATCGGTTACCAATTACTTTACCTTATAAAGCTCGAATGGATCCGGAATGAATTGGAGAGATGAGAAAGGACTGGATGAGTTCAAGTTCGAAGTTTTAGGTAACAAACAGCGTGGTTTCCCAATACCTTCCAGACTGCATTGTGTCTACAATTAAACATTGTGATGGCTCGCGGATAGTATGGGACTGCTTCCGAGCTAGCAGTATGGGGGAGATATAACAGAAGTGGAAGGTATAATGAGAAAGGAACTTAACTTGAATATCTAAAAAGGGAATGTTATTCTGACAGGAAAAATATTTATTGCAGATAATTTTGTTTTTATTCAGAGCGATAATTCGAAAACTTTTGTAAAACTGGTTAAAAACAACTTGGAATAATTAGAAAAAAGATAAAATATAAAAATTATAAAAATTATTAGTAACCAACTGCTAAATTTTGAAACCAGTTAGACGGAGAAATTAAAATGAATTGTTTATTAGAAACAAGTCTGAACATATAACACAGAACGCAATTAAAAGTGGTCTGGGAAAAAATTTAGAAAGAAATTTTTAATTGTCGTGATTAATAACGCTATTAATTATTTCACAAATTGAATAAATAGAAGAGAGGAATATTCAAATACTTTTAATATAGTAATAGTATAATTTAATGTAATAATAACAAATACTAAACAATATTATAAATATTTCATAATGTATACAATTGTGCGTATTCTGATTTCTCTCTGATAACAAACCACCCAATTAACGTCAACCTTGTTAAAAAAATATAATTATATTATGACACTTATTTAAATTCCTTATTTGATTATACATTTGCAAACACCTATTGCTTTCGTATTACTATTGGAATGATCTAGTAAATGTCTCTAAAATACGTAACTTAAATTAACGAAAAATGTCATGACCTTATAGCTTTCAAATTCTTTCAATTTTTCCTCCTTCATCCGATCCTTAAGAATAACAATTTCCAGAAAATTCTCGTGCCTTTCTTTCTACCTTTTTCTTCTCTTTTCTTCTTTCTTATTAAAGAATTCCCGAAGAAGGAATATTTCGGTGAAGAAATTTTCGTTAAAGTAGCTAGAATATATGACAAAATTTAGTGCAAATTAAAGTTTGGTCCAAGTTAAGCTGATTTATAAGCATACAGGGACGAGCTGCAGTCGCATGCCTTTTTTCTTTTTCCCTAACTATAGTTTTGACTCTCTACGAGAATAATCAGATATACCTTCCTTAACCCCTTGGCTACTGTGGGTGCATCATATAAACGCTCAACACAGTTTGCTTTTCTGACACGGAGGACGCATCTCTACCCTAAATTTTCCCGTTTTCGACGGACATTGTAAATGAATGGTATGGTAGGACCGGTGCGTTTCAAAGTCTGCCATAGTCAAAGGGTTAAGAGAGAAATAAAGACAATTATAATATCAGGATAGTTATTTCTTTTACCTAATAATCCCAATAGATCCCCTTTGGATTGGATTCCCTTTACCATAAACATTTGTACATCTACTTCTTTTTCACGTTTTGCTTATTACGATACAAAACTTGACGGATTTTCAATTTTTCAATCATGCGCGATGCTACCTTTACAACAGTATCGTCATCAGCATACCTTAATTCGCGTTATGATTTGTATCATCGCTTACGTCGAGAACCAATCATTTTTATCTATGTTCATCTATTAATAAATAGCATGGATACGATATTCTTCGAATTCTCCATGTGAAATTTTGTAATTCGCGATGAGTTTCAATTTTGCTCGGATTATCGTCATTGTTAATAGACAATTTATTCTAAGCTTGCTTCAGAGTGGTACATATTAATTTTTTCCATGCATCGCGTAGTATAATATGCTATGCATATACATGCAATCTTTTAAATTAGGTTCTTCGTAAAACTGTAAAATTCTCACGTCGCGTTCGTAGATTACGTGTTGTAAAATGTGAACATTGTTAAATATGCAACTTAAATATATACATACATATGCGATTCATTCTACATTCGGATAACGAAAATTCGAACAAAGGATGTTCTACTATACTGCTAATACATATTTGCGAAATGAATATGCACTTGCGAGACACCATTCTTGCGATGATGACTGTCGCAGTTTCAAACTTGCCGCTTTTTTGGTTAGGTTAACCTTAGCACCGCCAGATGGTGTCTGGTAGTTTCTTATTATGAACCCTTATTATGAAGTTGCTTTATCATTTATTATATATATCATGTTCCTCTATAAAATACACGTGAGACATCGTATGCAACTCACACTCGTCTATTTTCTTATCTTTTAATTTATCTGAAATCTCCACTAATTCCCTAGCAGCAACGCTCGCGCCATTTGCAATACAACTGTCAGCTGTCTTATGTCAACTTTTGTGTCTACATTGTTACGCTATCCTGGACTGTATAGATATGACTGTGATACAGATTCGTTATCTACCCATCATGTGCAATATACACCCTGAGTTTCCTTCAGTATGAAATAAGTAAAGTTGTGGTGAGGCATTCAACGCGACTGTCCTTTTGTTGATTTCTATCGATTAGCTTATTCGCTACTACTTAACCTTAATAACACTAAGCAGTAGATCAGTATTCGAAATTAAAATTGCATTAGTACGCGAAGGAGAATATGAAATTAGTACAACTAATATTTTATCGAATTTGAAATATTCGAGAAAAATTTTGCGCGTGATAGTAAAGTCTGTTTGACAAATTACTAGAAATCCTTTGAAACTTATAATTTCGTACCTCATAAATCGATTATTCTATACGAAGATTAAAAATAGTTTAGCGAAATAATTCTAAAATAATGAAAGTAAAGGAGCAGAAATAATTTGACAATAATTACAGAAGATTTATAACATTACCACACGAATTCCGAAATTGCGAGTGTGCTTCTATCCTACAGATCATTTACAATTATCTGATGTATCAACTACGAATTGGCGCTACGAAAATAGCATTCAGAAAACTTATATATGTAGGATGGCGAAACTGGTCTTGAGACACCGAAAATTCACGAATGAACAAGAACACGATAACGCAAACTCAAAACTCGTGAACCGATTTAACTTAGGGAAAG
>NW_016909557.1:128391-143999 GCF_001483705.2 Eufriesea mexicana | reverse complement strand
TCTCTTTCCAAACACCAAGCGACTCACGCTTGTGCCGGTCACAACCGATTTCCAAGGACTCTGTTTTGCTTGTCAAGGACCACGCTTTTATGCTTTCCTTAACCTACGCTTCACCTCCCCGTAGAGGAGTCGCGCAACTTAATTTTGTTATATAGAATAACTTTTCGATTTGCTTCTAGAAGATATCGATCGGTTTACAATTTGCTTTTCTTGGCAATAGCCGATTCGCCATTTCTTTTGGTATCCTACACATATATAAAACACGTACTCATCCCGCAGATAACGAATATCGAATACATAAACTGTACATTCAAAAAGTAAATTAACCGAGGAATATCGTATTTCACAAAAAAGAAAATAAATAAAAATTATAAAAAAGACTTGCACTGGCTTCGCGATATAAATTCTAAACTTTACAGATTGTCCAAGATAAAACAACGATAAAACCAATTTGAACGTAAGATATTCAGTTCTGAAGCATGATTATAAAGTATTGGAATTGCAATAATTTCTTTCAGAGAAACCGTAAATGTCTCGTGGTACGTTAGAAACGTGGGAATTTATGAGAATCTACGAATTCAGGTTTGGCTACTACGAACTCTTTTCGAGTCTACAAATTCTACTTGCTAGAAAATAAAGAATTATTGCGGTTCTAATTTCTTATTTGCTTGGTATAGTGTTCAACGAGCGGTCGAAATACCGATGCGATCACTATAGGAATTTAGAAGTTTTCTTTCCAATGTACGCACTTCTTATTCCTTTAGTACAGTTCTGTATTATGTCATGCAGTCACGTATGTTGTATTTCTTCCAATTTTATGTAATTATGAACATGTCGATAAATATTTAAAAATAGGATAAAAAGAGACTTTTCGTGGAACAGATCGTATGCTATAATAAATTAATAAGTACACGTATCTGCTTATTATCTCGGAAACAGATAACAGGTGATAAAATGAACAATTTAATTCTTCGAGACTTTTCACGACTAATATTCGTGTATCTATGTATTATAATATATTATATTTAACTTACTAAAAGATAAAATAACACTGAAAGATAAGATTCGATTGATCTACTAACTCTAAAAACTTGGCAGGAAATTATTATAAAAACTGCATATTGACAAAAAAGAAACATTTAAGGAAAATTCAGCGTGGGACATGTATAAGCTAACAAATTATTCCAAAAATTAGTCTGATAGCAAAGAAGCCAATCTTTTTAGAACAGTCAACAAATGATTCTCAAACTGGATTAACTGGATTAATAATTTAATTAAAAAAGAAACTATATTGAAGTTCTAGTTTATGTTACGTTAAACAAACTAGTCAATTAAAATTATTTGTTTCATTTTTCACGCTGTCTGTGAACTTTTATTTCCATACTTTCTCTGCTTATGCGTCACACGTGCTTCGCAAAATAAAAACAGAGGTAATTAATAATGCAAATCAGCAATAACGAAATAACATATTTACGAAATCTAATGGCAAAATTATCGTACACGAAGCCATCGATCTTATTTTTACTCGACTATAGCACAGTTTGAGAAGAGCTGAGAAATCACACGAGAAAACAATACACCCTGGAACAACTATGGGTATATTCGACAGAATATTCTGAAAATCAGGAAAAAATGTAGGAATTCGAAATTTTCTCTGAGATTAAGGAATTTACTTTTAGCTAGTTTTTATTTAATATTTTATACTATAATTTTTTCTTTACCATTATTAATAATTATTACATATTTATTAATAATGTATAATAATTTAAATTTTAAATTAATAGAATTATCTAATTATAATATTCACCCCTAGAAAGATTTGAAATGTCGAGAAAAGCACCTGGAGCGAAAAATAAATTTAATACGATAGCGTATGAAAGGAAGGGAAAAAGCATAGCCACCGAAATAGCTGGAAGAATAAATAAAACGAGAAACGGGGCGCAGGTATAGGGTTGGGACAACGAAACAAGGGTAGATATAATAAAAAGGAAATACGTAAAATGGATACTAGACCTGGGCAGCGTCACGCCCGATTACATGACGAGAAAGGAGGCAGAAATGGAGAAATAAGAATGGAGGCACTAAGGAGAATAATGAAATATGAAGAGGAGGCAAGGAACGACAATCTGGTGAAAGAATGCATAAGGGAAATATAAAGAAAGAAATATAAAGGGAAATATAAAGGAAGAAAAGGATAGGGAGGAGATAAGAGAGGAGACAGAAGAGGAAACAAAGATAGACAATGGGATAAAAGGAAGAAGAAAGGGGATGGAAGATCAGTCGAAATACAACGAAACGTATAAAAGAATTGCAAAAGGAGGAAATAATGTGTGTGATAAAAAGGCGCGAAACTACGACAGGGGGAATGAACATTAAGAAACGTTTTTACACACGGTATACGATAAAGGAGACGAAGAATATAGAAAGCAGAAATAAAGAAACGAGAAGAAAGAGGGTAAATAACTAGTAAGAGGACAAGTCGAAAGAAAACATCGAAGATAAAGCGTAATGGTGGCAAGATGGACTATGAACGCGATATGAATGCAACTTGTCAGCACATATGAAACAGAGCAATAGCGATTTATTCGATAGCAGAAACGACGACGCCATTTGTTGTCCTTTTTATAACGGGGAAATAATATTCGGTTGACAACTAAGTCATTGCGGATTTTGTCAATAGATGGCTTTTGCACGTTCTTTTGTTCTGTCGTCGTGTGCAAGGCACCTAACTTATATTGTTTTCTTGTTGTTTGGACTTCCGCCTTTAATTTAGTTGAAAAATTGTATCGATTAGTTATTTAGTTTCGTTTTCATCCCAATTTGAAAATGGAAGAACGAGACGCGCATTTCCGACATATTTTATTGTTTTATTTCCGAAAAGGCAAGAACGCATCGCAAGCACGCAAGAAGTTATGTGCCGTAAATGGGAATGAAGCCTCGAAAGAAAGACAGTGTCAAAATTGGCTTGCCAAATTTCATTCTGGTGATTTTTCACCGAAAAATGCGCAACAATCTGGCCGTCCAGTTGAAGTTGACGAGACCCATATCAAGGCCATTATCGATTCAGATCGTCATAGCGCAACACGTGAGATTGCAGAGAAGCTCAATGTATTGCATACATGCATTAAAAAAAAATGAAAACGGCTTGGCTATGTCAAGAAACTCGATCAGCTTAAGGAAATTCATTTGACGCAACGCATTAGCATCTGCGATTCGTTTCTGAAACGCAACGAAATTGGTCGATTTCTGAAACGACTGATAACTAGCGACGAAAAGTGGATAGTTTATAACAACGTTGATCGGAAAAGATCGTGGGTGATGCAAGATGAACCAACCTAGACGACACTAAAATCTGAGATTCGCTAAAAAATTTGGTATTTTCATTTGAAATCCGCAGTCACTTAGTTGCCAACCTAATACACTCGGCATACTAATCAGTCGCAATCTTGTCACTATAATGTACACGTGAACGACGTTAATTTCAAACCTGCCCTTAACCCACGCTCCAATACAAATAACAAATATAAAGTAGTTACAAAATAACGTCTTAAGAGAATAAAATAAATTACACAAATGTAAATATAGATATAAGTAAATCGAAGTGAAAGTCAAAAAGGCAAGGATTATATTGCAATAAATAATAAATAAGAGATTATCAACAAAACCAGAAATCATTTCAACGAAGAAGATAAGAATTTTCTTAACCTTGAACTGCTGTTATGTCAAGGACGATAATAATGGTACAATTTTTCATGATCCAAAGTATAGTTTTTGAAGTTGTCTGACTTTTCCATTATCGTACCTAGGTATTTATTCACGAAGATAGAATTTCAGAGACATTTTCTGTTACAAAAGCCAGTAGAGTGAAAATGTTACAAGTAATTCATGTAATTGGAGCATCTTACGTTTATTCTAACCAAAAGTACACATACAAGACGTCGAAAAGATTGAAATTATACTTATACTACACGTTACCCAGGTGAAGTAAAGGTTATGAGCATTAAAAAATTGTTATTAACTGTTGTAATTATAATAAATGTTCGAAAATTCTTCCTTCTTTTAAAATGCAGGCTTCTATTTGTCTAACTGATTACTGAACTGTTCTGAATATTCTCGCTATGTTACAAATAATAGCAACGAATACATTCAGAACTAGTTTTCTGTTAGGTTAGGTTAGGTTAGGTCTCGACACATCTTTCGGACATTTTATTTTCGTGATTGTTGAAAATATGCAGCTGCTTTTGGTAAAAATTATACTGATTTTCGTTCAAATAGAGTCGCAATTACGTATCTTTTTTTATTTTCATTATATCATACTAATTAATATCAATTGCGTGCACTATGCCTAAGTATACATTTCACACCGATAGTTCTAATATTAAAAGATGTCGAAACCGTACACAGAAGTTAACTACCGCGATTAACGAAACGTTGAGAGAATTATAAAATTCAAGTACACCCAATTCTGTTTTTACACGAACTTCTTTTACACGATTTCGATTTAACACGAATTAGGAAAAAAATTTAATTCTCTTTTTACACGACTTATTTTGATTTAACACGATCGACCCAAATTTTTCGCCTAGCCAAAACACAAACACAACGATTAATTACCGAATTCGTTCTTAAATCCACTGAAACATCGGCATCGCAGGAGGCTAGTCCTAATTTTGTTCAAGAGATTACAGAAAGAATTTCACCAATGGAGCACGAAGACGATAACCAAGACATTTCTAGCGATAGCAGTAATATTGCAGTCTCACGCAAACGTATGCGTTTATTGTCAGAAAGTGACAACGAATAAAATCTTTTTACGTGTAACTCATATTATCTTGCCTAATTTTTGTCTTCGTGAATTAGTCACATGTTTTTTTCCTTTTCAAATGATAATTTACTTTGTACGATACATGTGCAAACTTTACGAAATAAAATGTTTAAGACCCTAACATGAAAACTCATGGTCTATTGTATTATTTTTGCTGATTTCTTGGGACTGGAATCAATCTTCTATTTTTCCATAGGTGCAATATATTTTTTTACACGTATTCTTCTGGAACGTATCTATCGTGTTAAAACAGAATTAAGTGTATATTCCACTCAAAGTAGGACGATGCACCATCATGTAAAAGCCACGTTTAAAAATTGTTGTCAATGGAACGTTATTCAACGAGTGTCGTAGCCCACATGCGTACCTCGAACAGTGAGTCAGAGTCACATAAGCATAGGTGTTCTACCTAGGCGCAGCTAGCTGCTAGGAAGGATGAAATAACTAACAGCGTCAGCATATAATCATCTCGTTCGACTAAGTTGGCTTTACTTCATTTGCGCTTTATTTCACTATTATGGATATCTTTGTGAGAGATAAATTAATCCAGCCATTACCTAGCACTGATAAGAATAACATATCTAATCGATTCGTGACCTCTGCTTTTCTAGTCCCACTATACACAGTGTCTCAGTGACGGCAGTACACCGAGAAGAGGGTGATTCTACACGAAAAAACAAATCGAAAATAAAGAACAAAATTTCTTCATTCGAAGCTTCGTTATCGAGAATATCGACTTTAAATATTCAGCGAGTACGCTGGTAAACCGATGGTCCATCCATCTAACAAATAAATTTATTTTATTAAGAAATTTTATTCGTAGGCGAAAAATGAATAAGAAATCAAAAATAGATTGAAAAAAAATTACCAAGCTATGAACAGGAATCGAACCCCGACCTGCCGCGTAAGAGTATTCGGACGTTGTCACTACGCCATGATGCTACTTGAAAATTAGCGGAAATACATCTGTAGTTAAATAAGTAATAAAACTTTAATCATAAATACCTCAAAAACTTTTGAGTAGTCGCCCCTATAATGATATATTTTATTCAACTGCGTGACGAGATCTACAAACCTACAAAGTTTGAATCAAATCAGTGACCCGAAGGACTTGCACTCTCCTTGCAAGCCAAAGTTAAGCGCATGCGCGCTCCGTGAATATTCAAAGTCGATTTCCTCGGCAACGAAGCTTCGAATGAAAAAATTTTACTCTTTATTTTTTATTTGTTTTTTCACATAGAATCACATAGAAGACCTTCCCGGTCTTACTACTTGTCCTAGTAAGACACCATAGGGTACCATCTTTTTCCGTAACGCAAATAAAACGAATATAATACCACGATTAACCCTTTGCACTCGGTGATTATTTTGGTTACAGAGAAATAGCAATTCAAAGACTTTCTGCTGTAACGTAGAAGTTTGAAACGGTAAATAGGGAATCGGGTATAAATTAAGAATTAAAATTCCTTTATTTCGACAATCCATGTAATCTTAGATTAGTTTAGATTTGATGTGTTAACATAGGTCTTCGGAATTTGATTAAACGGTGACATAGGCTCACCTCTCGAGTGCAAAGGGTTAATAGTTTTATAATAAATCTTGCATTCGTTTTGAGAAACTGCCCCCGTTTCTGGAGAACGCCTGAAAAATGGGCGAAAGAGGAGAAATAAAATATTGGAAGGGTATATTGACTTTAAATTGTATTTTGAAAATCTGTCATGCAGAATCTCTTCACTCGTAACAATACTATTTAAAAGAATTTGTTAAAATTTAAGAATCTCAAAAACTGATCAATCCTATTTTCACGCGCGTACAGAAGATAATTATGTTCATGGAAATGTCCAGAATGTAGGACTAAAATTGAACTTCCGTTTATACGATATAAAACAGAAGTAACCGAGAAATGTTTATGCAGAATTCATCTAGTTTACTTTTATCTTCTTTGAAGAATCTTCTTTTTCATTTATCCGCAGCTTTCAACTATGCCTAATGGATAACGGAAGCAGTATGTATGTCAAAAATATATTTATTCCGCGAAGAATTAGTTGTGAGAAAAATATATTTCAGAGCTGGATCCGTCTATTTTCTCCGATTAATGAGATTATATGTCTGAACGAATAGTGAGTGACAATTAACGTTGCAATTAATGTAATAATTAATGTGATTTGTGTGACTATAATCTGAAAAGAACGTTACGATAACAATATGAACAACTCTAATAGTTTACCAGGCAATAATCAATTCAGAATCATCTAACGACGCAACTTTTTTATATACTGTAGTCTACACACTTCACCTTGTGAGTATTGGTTTTATGAGAGTATGAGTATATGTTTTATATGTGTGAATGGTAATGAGGTAGAATAAATGAAAGTTATTTGAGATGATATAAATATAATATATGCGAGTGGAATCTAGTATGAATGTTGTTAAAAAATATTTAGAAGAATGTGCCAGAATGAAACAGTTACGTGAGAATCGTCAAATAGCAAACATGTGGCAATAAGAGTGAGAGAGAGCGAGAGATAGAGAAGAATCTTCTAGATAGCGTGAATCTTTTTGTTTAAAATATTATATCGCGAATTGACGTCAATATTTAAATATTATCATATAAATATATTAATTGGATAACTGTTAAAAACCGTACAAGAAATTGGTTTCCATTTCTATCAACGCATCTGACTCTACCTATAGAGCGTATTTAGCGCTAGAGAAGAATCTTCTAGATAGCGTGAATCTTTTTGTTTAAAATATTATATCGCGAATTGACGTCAATATTTAAATATTATCATATAAATATATTAATTGGATAACTGTTAAAAACCGTACAAGAAATTGGTTTCCATTTCTATCAACGCATCTGACTCTACCTATAGAGCGTATTTAGCGCTAGAGAAGAATCTTCTAGATAGCGTGAATCTTTTTGTTTAAAATATTATATCGCGAATTGACGTCAATATTTAAATATTATCATATAAATATATTAATTGGATAACTGTTAAAAACCGTACAAGAAATTGGTTTCCATTTCTATCAACGCATCTGACTCTACCTATAGAGCGTATTTAGCGCTAGAGAAGAATCTTCTAGATAGCGTGAATCTTTTTGTTTAAAATATTATATCGCGAATTGACGTCAATATTTAAATATTATCATATAAATATATTAATTGGATAACTGTTAAAAACCGTACAAGAAATTGGTTTCCATTTCTATCAACGCATCTGACTCTACCTATAGAGCGTATTTAGCGCTAGAGAAGAATCTTCTAGATAGCGTGAATCTTTTTGTTTAAAATATTATATCGCGAATTGACGTCAATATTTAAATATTATCATATAAATATATTAATTGGATAACTGTTAAAAACCGTACAAGAAATTGGTTTCCATTTCTATCAACGCATCTGACTCTACCTATAGAGCGTATTTAGCGCTAGAGAAGAATCTTCTAGATAGCGTGAATCTTTTTGTTTAAAATATTATATCGCGAATTGACGTCAATATTTAAATATTATCATATAAATATATTAATTGGATAACTGTTAAAAACCGTACAAGAAATTGGTTTCCATTTCTATCAACGCATCTGACTCTACCTATAGAGCGTATTTAGCGCTAGAGAAGAATCTTCTAGATAGCGTGAATCTTTTTGTTTAAAATATTATATCGCGAATTGACGTCAATATTTAAATATTATCATATAAATATATTAATTGGATAACTGTTAAAAACCGTACAAGAAATTGGTTTCCATTTCTATCAACGCATCTGACTCTACCTATAGAGCGTATTTAGCGCTAGAGAAGAATCTTCTAGATAGCGTGAATCTTTTTGTTTAAAATATTATATCGCGAATTGACGTCAATATTTAAATATTATCATATAAATATATTAATTGGATAACTGTTAAAAACCGTACAAGAAATTGGTTTCCATTTCTATCAACGCATCTGACTCTACCTATAGAGCGTATTTAGCGCTAGAGAAGAATCTTCTAGATAGCGTGAATCTTTTTGTTTAAAATATTATATCGCGAATTGACGTCAATATTTAAATATTATCATATAAATATATTAATTGGATAACTGTTAAAAACCGTACAAGAAATTGGTTTCCATTTCTATCAACGCATCTGACTCTACCTATAGAGCGTATTTAGCGCTAGAGAAGAATCTTCTAGATAGCGTGAATCTTTTTGTTTAAAATATTATATCGCGAATTGACGTCAATATTTAAATATTATCATATAAATATATTAATTGGATAACTGTTAAAAACCGTACAAGAAATTGGTTTCCATTTCTATCAACGCATCTGACTCTACCTATAGAGCGTATTTAGCGCTAGAGAAGAATCTTCTAGATAGCGTGAATCTTTTTGTTTAAAATATTATATCGCGAATTGACGTCAATATTTAAATATTATCATATAAATATATTAATTGGATAACTGTTAAAAACCGTACAAGAAATTGGTTTCCATTTCTATCAACGCATCTGACTCTACCTATAGAGCGTATTTAGCGCTAGAGAAGAATCTTCTAGATAGCGTGAATCTTTTTGTTTAAAATATTATATCGCGAATTGACGTCAATATTTAAATATTATCATATAAATATATTAATTGGATAACTGTTAAAAACCGTACAAGAAATTGGTTTCCATTTCTATCAACGCATCTGACTCTACCTATAGAGCGTATTTAGCGCTAGAGAAGAATCTTCTAGATAGCGTGAATCTTTTTGTTTAAAATATTATATCGCGAATTGACGTCAATATTTAAATATTATCATATAAATATATTAATTGGATAACTGTTAAAAACCGTACAAGAAATTGGTTTCCATTTCTATCAACGCATCTGACTCTACCTATAGAGCGTATTTAGCGCTAGAGAAGAATCTTCTAGATAGCGTGAATCTTTTTGTTTAAAATATTATATCGCGAATTGACGTCAATATTTAAATATTATCATATAAATATATTAATTGGATAACTGTTAAAAACCGTACAAGAAATTGGTTTCCATTTCTATCAACGCATCTGACTCTACCTATAGAGCGTATTTAGCGCTAGAGAAGAATCTTCTAGATAGCGTGAATCTTTTTGTTTAAAATATTATATCGCGAATTGACGTCAATATTTAAATATTATCATATAAATATATTAATTGGATAACTGTTAGAAAACGTACAAGAAATTGGTTTCCATTTCTATCAACGCATCTGACTCTACGTATGGAGCGTATTTAGAGCTTACTTTTTTCCCTATTATTTCTCATATTATGTGGAATTGAACGTGTCGATAAAAACACGAACGACGGTGACAACAATGAAACTACATCGGTAAATACGAATTCGGTGTCGATGAAATGAATGTCGAGTAAAACATCTGTCGTCGATTCGAACGTGTCGATGAAAGTCAATGTTGACCAAATAGTGTCGATGGAAACAGGGTCGACGTTGACGATTCGAAGGTGAATCTATGCTAACATAGTACGGTAATGCTTGTTGAAATTTAAGTGCAGTATTCCCTCGATAAATGTACAGTCGCCTCGGAAAGTAAGTTAACGTTCCTGCTATCGAGTTATACGTCATCTATCAAATATCTTGCTACTGTGTCATGTAACGTTACGATGTTTCTTCTATCGCTCATTAGATCGTTAGCAATGGTAGTCGCCAAATGTTTGAAAAACGTCACTGGTGGGGTATCCTTTACTTTAACTTATTACAAATCTTTCATAGAATGAAAATTGTATTTTTCCTTTTCTAACTAAACGTGAATAAATTTTCCTCGTAAATGTAAGAGTTATTCTATAGTTGTAATTGTAAAATGTAATCTCTGGTAAAAGTATATAATCGTTATCTTAACAGAAAATGACAAGGAAATGGGAACGGCGTATAGATTAAGAAGAAAGAATATCTGAATCAAGAAAGACCGATGTTTCTTTATCTGCAATTGCGAAAAACGTAAATTTATGGAAAGTAGGTGTTAGAAAATTTCAGATAAGGTGAAGGAGACAGCACATGCTGAGACGAAGCAGAAAACCAGAACCAGACAAAAAAGGAATACAACAAAACGTCAGAATAATTTAATAGACCGAGAAATAAAGAAGTACCCGTTGATACCAGCGAAAGAAATAAAAAGAATTTCTAGATTTACACGTTCAATTAACATAAATTAGACAACGAATCGCTGGTGTTGGGTATCATGGTAGAGTATGTCGCAAAAGCCTTTAGTGTAACCCTTTGCCTGCCACGCCGAAATCACATGTCTCTCTCAGGACGCCACGAGAGTGCACCGCTAGATGCAAGATCTCTTCATTTTTCCCTAATTGTCGTAGTAATTAAAATAACGTAAATATTCGATTTAAGCGAATCACCCTGTATATTGACAGCAAAGGTATATCGAAGCTGACGATTGATACAGCAGATCACGGTACCAAGACTTGGTCTGTATTTGGTATACCTCTGGTGCCAATTGTAGTACCCATAGGGGTTAAGGGATGCCAAAGATTTGACACCAAAGTCAGTGTGCAATGATAAGAGAGATGGATATGATTTTGTAGTCAAGTTTTTTTAAAGATTTGATAAATTGGCAACCAAGTCGTTTAACGTTAAACCTACCGACAGTTAACCCTTTGACTGCCACACCGAAATCGCATGTTTCCCTCAGAACGCCACGGGAGTGCACTGCTAGATGCAAAATTTGTTCTAATATGTTTTTGATGTTCTAATAAAAATTTTTAATCGTTCAATGGGGCACTTTTTATTTCAAAGTATCTTTTAATTGGCGTTTATGTTCAAAATGCACTAACTGCCAATTTTCATTCAATGTAGTGCAATGTAGTTCAAGTAGTTTAAGCGCTCCGGTCACCAATGACCACCGTGGCGTCACAAGAAAAACCGTGGTCGGTCATATATGACCAACGTGCCAGTCAAAGTGTTAATATCAAAGTTCAATGCAGCGAACCAATTAAAATTCGCATTTGAACACCTAAATAAACGGATAGATTTCTGAACAAACATCATATGAAGCGAGGAATCAAACTTTGAAATATCATATGTCAATAGGTGATGTTACATGTGGGGGAAAAACAAGGGAAGCTTCTAAAAAGAGTAATGTAAAGCAGATACTAAAGCATGACAGTGGTAGGAAATTTAACAATTGATGAAAACGGATCAGAAGCAGTTGAATTAATAAAATTAATAAAGACGTAAATTAAATTTGATCATACGACTAAAATGGATTTTGAAAATAATTATATATTACAATTTACATCAACATATTTACAGTTATATATTTTGAAAACAATTATATATTTCATTTGTTCATTGCGCAAAGCAAAAGTTACAACGAAATTTTTTGAGGAAAATAATATTCAGTTATCAGAGTGGCCATCTTAGAATCTTAATGTAAACCCACTATAATCGAATTATCTATGGGATCATTTGAAAAAAAATTGAACAAAAATCATTAGGAGGAATGAAAAGAGTATTTATAAACGAGTTAAAATTCGAATAGAATAATATAAATATGAACATCATTAACAAATTAATTTCTGGTATTTCAAAACCTCTTAAAGCTATAATAAAAGCGAAAAGCTATCATCTTCGATACTAGTTCGATTTAAATATGTTATATTTAATACCTAATTCGAAGAGTTAACTTATTTTTCTTAACTTTATTTTATATTTAAATTTGTATACATTTATAGGATATAAGTAATTAAGAAAAATACGTTAATAAAATATTTATCATCGTTATTTATAACATATAACGCTTACTACTCGTATATGCGAATCGTTAACTTATTTTCCGAGGGGACTGTACATTACTCAGGACGCCATTTTTTTCGTTCAATTTCTTCCAGTTCATTCGTAACATTTTTCTAATTAAAATGAAAGCAAACACTATATAATTTGGATAATATTTACTCGAACATAATAAATTCCAATAACTCGTTACGTCTGACTTTCGTTATTGTATCATATATGGATGCATAAGTAAATACTATTCAAATTATATCGTGTCGGATGTTATTTTAATCAGGAAAATATCATCGATACGAAGACAAAATTTGCAAGCAGAAAGAACGAGAAATTTGTCATCGCGTAACACGATTTTTCACCGATTCGTACTGTAAAAACGAATTCCAATGCGACACTCGAACCATTCCAGTTTCACAAATACAAAAGCCGATTTTGAAGAATAAGTTTTAAAATATAAAATAAAACAGAACGTATTAATATCTACCATCGTCTTTATCTGAACACAGATTCGCTCGAAAGGAGCACCCTGTTGTATCTTGAATCGATCGATGGTTACAATCCGAAAACAATCCAAGAAACAACGCACGAAAAAAGCATCCTGAACAATTTGAACAACGTATAAAGATTGAAATTGTAACGCAATTAAATTAAATCTATGTGCTGGTTTGTCGTAGCCGAACGACATACTTATTCGACTGGAAGAAATCTCATGGAACATAAGTGGATATAACATCCATAAGTAACACTGTTACTACTAGAGGAATAGATCTTGGCACGGACTGTACATGTTAAATATCAATCAACTATAAAAGGATGAATGTAAGGGCGTTAAAGTACAGGACAGGGAATTAGCGATTATAATAATGTATGTATGTGTAAAGTACGATGTAAACCAAGTAAACTAAGTTTATCTACTGGTATGTAAACTCGGAATTAATAAAGTATATATGTACAATGTGAATCAGGTATGAAGATGCCGCTTTGTCTAGCGTTTATCACTCATAGTTAGAGAAGCAAACTCCACTCTTTCGCGATATACTCTTTCCTCGCCTATTAGAGACAGCCAACCGATGTACATCTTATTTCTGTGATCTCAGTACTCTGTACTTAGTTCTGATTTCTTAGATCTCAATACTGTAGGATGGCGAAACTGGTCTTGAGACACCGAAAATTCACGAAAGTAGGGAAAGAACACCAAGATAACGAAAACACGCAAAGACGCACTCTTTTAAAACTCTCTTTCCAAACACCAAGCGACTCACGCTTGTGCCGGTCACAACCGATTTCCAAGGACTCTGTTTTGCTTGTCAAGGACCACGCTTTTATGCTTTCCTTAACCTACGCTTCACCACCCCGTAGAGGAATCGCGCAACTTAATTTTGTTATATAGAATAACTTTTCGATTTGCTTCTAGAAGATATCGATCGGTTTACAATTTGCTTTTCTTGGCAATAGCCGATTCGCCATTTCTTTTGGTATCCTACACATATGTATATATAAAATCGAAAATCTAGCAGCAAGTAAGAACTCTACCATGATGTCACGAGAAAACGTCGACGAGTGTTTTCGAATGAAACCGTTAAAGTTATTCCAAGACCAACTAAGGTGTTTCTTTTTGTAGTAAAATATCAAGTTACGTATTTTGAGTCACGAAAGCAAGAGAAACAATGCTATTGCGTATTGTTAATAATTCATATGGACAAACGATATTCCTATCCTGAAATATCCTGCTATAGCTAACATTAAAGGTATCATATTATGGCATGGCTAGTGTTACCCAAGATGAGATCAAAGAGCTTGGTTAGGGCACTCTGACGCACGTACTGTATCGATCAGATGTAGCACCCTCTGATTACTATCTCGATCCCTGCAACATTATTTAAACAGTACAAGATTCTCTAATTACGAAAATGTGAAACCTGGGTCAACAGAATTCTTCGTGGACAATACTACATTATTTTTATAAAAATAAAATATAATACCACGGTTGATTTTCAATCGATTGCCAAGTGACAAAGAGTTGTCGAGATTGATGGAGATTGTTTAAACGATCAGTATCATTATGTATATTTTCAATTTTATAAGGAATATTTCTGATACGTGCAATTGTACATAGAAGCTGTAATTACGTAGTAAAATATTTAAAAGACATTTAAAAACTATCTTACTATTTATACATAGTGTTCACATACACAGATATAGCGTAATAACTTGATATAGTTTGAAAATATTTTAACCCTTTGCACTCGAGAGGTGCCTCTAGGTCACCATTTGATAAAATTTCGAAGCTCGATATTAATTAATATATCAAATTTAAAATAATGTAGTGTGCGAGGTATCGAAATTGAATAATTCTACGCGTTAATTATTATCCGATTTCTTATTTACTACTCAAAAAATATCATCAGCCTTATGGAAGAAAATTTTTCAACTCGTACCCCTCTTTAGCCAAAAAATCGTCGAACGCAAAGGATTAACATCTTACAATTAATACTAACACGTAATTTTTATATATATAGTCTTTCGACGACCTTATAAAGATAACAAAGTATTTCCAAAATTGTATAAAATAATATTTTCAATATATTCCAAGCGAAATTTTCCTGATAAACTTCAAGCAACTCTTTGACTCGATGCAAAATAAGTTGCATATCTTTGCACGCTTTTTAACAAATCGTATTCTGTCTGCATTGAGTACCAGCAAGTTATTTCTGCATAGCTTCTCCAGTTATAAACTCCAAAACTGAGCAACTAAGGTTGAGTTCAAAGTTTCCAAAACAAAAAGAAAATATATACGCTTCTGCAGATTACATACACCCCTGAGAATCAAGTTAGTTCTCGGCAACTTGGTACGGGAACAAGAAAGCAGAATGAAAATCTTAACCTGGAATTCGATGGACTAACTTGGTATAATCATACACAAACTACAAACACTAATGAGACTTGTATTAAAACGTTGCAAAATTTAAAAACATTACACGTTTTTGCTTTTGTTGTGGATGCGCCTTTA
>NW_016909557.1:124645-128338 GCF_001483705.2 Eufriesea mexicana | reverse complement strand
AGGGAAAGAACACCAAGATAACGAAAACACGCAAAGACGCACTCTTTTAAAACTCTCTTTCCAAACACCAAGCGACTCACGCTTGTGCCGGTCACAACCGATTTCCAAGGACTCTGTTTTGCTTGTCAAGGACCACGCTTTTATGCTTTCCTTAACCTACGCTTCACCACCCCGTAGAGGAATCGCGCAACTTAATTTTGTTATATAGAATAACTTTTCGATTTGCTTCTAGAAGATATCGATCGGTTTACAATTTGCTTTTCTTGGCAATAGCCGATTCGCCATTTCTTTTGGTATCCTACACATATGTATATATAAAATCGAAAATCTAGCAGCAAGTAAGAACTCTACCATGATGTCACGAGAAAACGTCGACGAGTGTTTTCGAATGAAACCGTTAAAGTTATTCCAAGACCAACTAAGGTGTTTCTTTTTGTAGTAAAATATCAAGTTACGTATTTTGAGTCACGAAAGCAAGAGAAACAATGCTATTGCGTATTGTTAATAATTCATATGGACAAACGATATTCCTATCCTGAAATATCCTGCTATAGCTAACATTAAAGGTATCATATTATGGCATGGCTAGTGTTACCCAAGATGAGATCAAAGAGCTTGGTTAGGGCACTCTGACGCACGTACTGTATCGATCAGATGTAGCACCCTCTGATTACTATCTCGATCCCTGCAACATTATTTAAACAGTACAAGATTCTCTAATTACGAAAATGTGAAACCTGGGTCAACAGAATTCTTCGTGGACAATACTACATTATTTTTATAAAAATAAAATATAATACCACGGTTGATTTTCAATCGATTGCCAAGTGACAAAGAGTTGTCGAGATTGATGGAGATTGTTTAAACGATCAGTATCATTATGTATATTTTCAATTTTATAAGGAATATTTCTGATACGTGCAATTGTACATAGAAGCTGTAATTACGTAGTAAAATATTTAAAAGACATTTAAAAACTATCTTACTATTTATACATAGTGTTCACATACACAGATATAGCGTAATAACTTGATATAGTTTGAAAATATTTTAACCCTTTGCACTCGAGAGGTGCCTCTAGGTCACCATTTGATAAAATTTCGAAGCTCGATATTAATTAATATATCAAATTTAAAATAATGTAGTGTGCGAGGTATCGAAATTGAATAATTCTACGCGTTAATTATTATCCGATTTCTTATTTACTACTCAAAAAATATCATCAGCCTTATGGAAGAAAATTTTTCAACTCGTACCCCTCTTTAGCCAAAAAATCGTCGAACGCAAAGGATTAACATCTTACAATTAATACTAACACGTAATTTTTATATATATAGTCTTTCGACGACCTTATAAAGATAACAAAGTATTTCCAAAATTGTATAAAATAATATTTTCAATATATTCCAAGCGAAATTTTCCTGATAAACTTCAAGCAACTCTTTGACTCGATGCAAAATAAGTTGCATATCTTTGCACGCTTTTTAACAAATCGTATTCTGTCTGCATTGAGTACCAGCAAGTTATTTCTGCATAGCTTCTCCAGTTATAAACTCCAAAACTGAGCAACTAAGGTTGAGTTCAAAGTTTCCAAAACAAAAAGAAAATATATACGCTTCTGCAGATTACATACACCCCTGAGAATCAAGTTAGTTCTCGGCAACTTGGTACGGGAACAAGAAAGCAGAATGAAAATCTTAACCTGGAATTCGATGGACTAACTTGGTATAATCATACACAAACTACAAACACTAATGAGACTTGTATTAAAACGTTGCAAAATTTAAAAACATTACACGTTTTTGCTTTTGTTGTGGATGCGCCTTTATCCCTCCAATGAACGGTATCTGCGCTAAGGTTTACCATCTATGTATGTAGTCTAGGTAATCTCCGCCATCTTTGTCACGGGTTATTATATGCGCAAGAAAGAAAGAAAAACACTCCGCACTTTCTGTATAAAATTTCTTTTCGTGTGCTAATATTAATTTGCAAACCAAATCTGTTCCAATCCAAACTTTAAAAAATTCATTTTACGTTGTATAGTCAAGGGACTGTTATTTTTAATTTATTACTAGCGTTGTTTCTGCTTCGTATCTTCATTATAAATCTTGTGTTATAAAATTCTAATACTTTTTCATGAATACTTTTAATAAGCATTTAAAAACATTATCAGTACTTAAAGAGCAAACATGATCCTGCTATTAATCATATGTAAATACACAAGTCAATAATGACATCTAGGTTGGAGTAATTCGATTATTTATTATTTAATGACTATTAGGTTGATATTGGCCATTTTGTAAAAATAAAGTTGAGTATGAGATTAAGACTGTCATCTGTAAAACTCCAAATCGTCGAGACGAAAAAATAAACGTTTTATTTCAGACACACGTGATTTCCTCTACCTGTCACTTTGACAGGTGTCCTTAGAAACAGGTATACAGATAGCGTTCGTAAACCTAGTGTTAAAATGACAAGTACATTCGATAATTCAGTACGCCCACCCACTTAGTATTATTAAAAGATTGTAATCTATTCCAAAATTGAAAGGAAATCTCTAGTATCGTCCAGTACCATTCAGGCTACGAAAATTTCGATTAATTCTATCAAATCAGCCAACCCCATGTTCTCGAAGCTGCTCGTTACCTTTTTAATATCGGATACAAAGACTGAAGTAAAATTTCGATACGAAATATATTTTTACTACTCCAAGACAAATTTTCAGAATACTATAGTGGACGATGTATCGGCCAATCGAAATGAATTATTTCTTTAGAAGAAAGGTAGCACTCACACAGAGCCTAAATCTAATAAGAGAAATCCTCGATCAAAATAAATACCACTTCAAATTCGCACTGATTGGTAGAAATCTGTGCAGAGTATTTAGTAACATAGAAAAATAACTATCATGATACACGATGACATGATCAGTGAATATTTTGTTCGAAACTGCAAGAGTTAATAGTACAAATATAAATATATGCATAAACACTCACGTACAGACACGACATATAAGGACGTTAATTTAATAAGAAGAAATATTAAAAGCGTCATATAAAATGTCATCGAACAAATTACATAGAAAATTATTAATACAACAAAAAGAAGAAGGTACTGTCATTTCTCGTCATACTCTGTAATTCATTTTCCTTATTATTTCTTAAGTAAAAATATATTATCATGCTTAAAGTTGAATCAAACATTTCATAATCAGTTTCTAATAGCGTATTTTGAAATATAATTGTGACGAAAATAGTAAAATGTACGCACAATGTTATCAATGATAGATCAAGATCTGTCAACATAGATCAAGTATAGTTAGGAGAAGCTGTCATTAAAGAAAACAAAGCACAACGAACAAAAAAGAGATTGAGATAGCTAGAAATCATCAGAGAATTTGGATGTGTAATATGATGTTCGAATTATCTTATTTTCTTGCTTTTACAATATTATATTTCGTTAAATACATACATACATACATACATATATATATATATCACCACGACTCACAATAACAAAAAATAAGAAAAAACGTTACTCGAATATGACAAATATTTACAAAATTCAAGTATTCTTATATTTCATTTTACTATGCTGTTATTAGATTTCATTTTAATTTATTGTATTAAATATTTGTTATATTCGAGTAACGTTCTTTCTTATTCTTTGTTATTGTGAGTCGTGGTAATACAT
>NW_016909557.1:119506-119875 GCF_001483705.2 Eufriesea mexicana | reverse complement strand
AATACACCAATAAAATATATATTATATTTTTTATTATATGCATTTATTTTATTTTTTCAATTTTTAATTTTAATCCTAATTATTCAATAATTTTTAAAATATTTATATCTTTAATTATTTATACTTCTGGAATTATAGTTATTTTTTCTTATTTCATTATTTTAAAATTAAAAACTAATAAATTTAATTTATTAATAACGCGAGGAATCATTTCATAAAAATATATATGACTGGAGATGGATCAGGGAAAATTGAATTTATTTATGAAACAATGGATTAAATAAAATATTTCCATATTCTGAAAAGAAATTTGAAATCTTCGCCAGAAATGCCAAGAATATATTATTTCCAACGGGAAGATTCGCGTCG
>NW_016909557.1:101834-119475 GCF_001483705.2 Eufriesea mexicana | reverse complement strand
TCTACGAATCGACTTAACTCAAAATTTATAGGAAGGATTATTAGTTCTTTAAAATAATAAATAAAAATAAAGATTACAAATATATGGTCAAGTTCCAGATTAAGGCCTTTCCCAATTTTACAGACCTTGAAACATTAGGTTGTCCCATAAGTTCGTGTCACTATGTGTTTATACGTTTCCTTTTAAAGACAGTTTAGTCTTTAGAAAGCAACCGAGTGTTACAGATCGTGAAATTAGAAGTATTTTATATTTAACACTAGGTTTAAGGACATTTCTTGTATTTGAACATGAACAAGATTAGGCATTTTCCTTAAAAAGCAACTTAAAATGCAACATAATTATGCACTATTAACTTATAAATGAAACTATTGTAAGAGTATGTAAGAGTATGCGAGCTCCGGTTACCGATAAAGCGGCGTGAGTGACGAGTACGTAGCAGTGATAACCGGAGTTTCAAATCGAAGCAGCAATCCGCATGATCGCGGTGGATTAACAAAGAAGGCCCACCTTTAATCGTTTCAGTCCCAAGCAGCGCGATCGCGCTCCTCAGTCGAAGTGGCGCGCTCAACTTTGCTGATGCACGTACGTCACGTAGTACCAACAAGCGCTATCGCGACGATTGGGATATTTCTATATAAAATTAAACAAGCGCTATCGCGCCGTTTGGACTTCTTCGCACTCGATTAAGACAAGCGTTATCGCGCTGTTCAGGGTTTTTCGACCGTGTTCTTCCGAGAGCCTCTGGGTCTCAAACGGTTAAAAGGGCAGCTCGAGGAGCAGACCGGGAAGTTTTACGCGAGAGACGATAGCGACGGGTGTATATCGTATCCATCAGAATAAAGTGAAATCGGTCACCGAGCGTTAGACTCGTTTTAACCCATTGTCAGCCCTCTCTTCTCTTCACAAAATTTATAATATTCGAAGGAATTATTTTTATTTAAATGTAAACGGTTTCTGTAATTCTTCTCGTGAAATTCAGAATACGTGAAAATGGCGCGTCCCCGTGAACCTAATGTGTCAACCCTTTACACTCCATCGTTATCGCAGCTGTGACATCTAGAAACTAATCTGTATTTTTAAAAATTTAAATAAAATATTCCTTAGTTTTTCATAGTTGAATCTTTTGTTACATTATATAAATAATTTCGTGCAGAGCCTCTGGTAGGTTATATTAAAAATGTCTCGGAGTGCAAAGGGTTAATAGTTCTCGAAACAATGAATAAAATGCGTGTCCATTTTCGTCGACTCATGCTGCACGATTTCCGAAAATGAAATACAGCAATGAATGCAACAAATTACATTTTTGCTGTTTATAAGGAAGATGTTTTATCGACTCGTACGTTCGAGTTCCGAACTTGCCATTAATTCATTTTATTTCATTCGCCAATAAGATCGACATAAACAGTTAGAATTTGCGAAAAAATATGTGGATAATCACCTGTAACAGCCCACAAAAGTTTGTATATACGGGAATGAAACTTAATCCACTTAATTTTATTGGCGTTTTAATAGCGTTTTAATGAAATGTATTTACACGTAATTAACGCGCAGTCCTTAATCTTCAAAGCGGAACAATTGTGAATCGAATAAAATAATTTCGCCTTAAGTAGATGAAGAATATTTATTACACCGTGTAAATATCGATACGCAGAAAGCGTTGTACGATTACGGGATATTATATGTAGGTACTTAAACGTTAAAAATAAATGAGAAAGCGAGATGTTTGAAGGCTGCAAGTAAATAATTGTGCATTTGAGTAACTCTTATTAAAGTGTGTGATCACGTTAGTTATTAAACAAGCTAACGAATATAAATTGCAAACAGAAACGAAGGAGAACCGCTATCGAAGAACAGTAATTATTAAATTAATTATTACAAATTACATTAATCATAATTAATTGAATTAATTATTATTATAAGAAACTGTATTATTACTAAGCTATTTCAATAACAAAAATAATTGAGAAAAATTAGAGATATTATTAGAAAATCACATTTTACGATATACTACATTATTAGCAAATAAGAAAATGGAGAATAAGTTATCAGTAATTTGGATATTGGGAGACACGAGAAATTACTCGTCGATGAAATTTGATTTCAAGAAATATAAAAATAAATTTCGGCATCGGTACATTTACTGCTAAGGAGCTACAAAAATTAGATACTCGTCAACGAAATTAGTCAGAAAAAGAAATTGCAAAAGAAAAATTCTTAAAAGAATTACCACGGTTAACAAATTTTTATTTCATTGAACACGATGGATGGTCAAAATTAACTTGGAAAATTATAAAATAGCAAATAGATATTAAAATTAAAATTTGGTAATTGAACCATATCATGAATGGCTCCTGTCAATCAACCAGAGATAAATTATCAATTTATACTATATATATAACCAGAAATAAATTAAATTAGAGTAAACTATAAAAAAAGAAGTAGATATTTTAATGGATACCATTATTCGAGAATTATTAAATCTAATTGTTACACGTAAAAATTTTCTTTCAAACAAATCGAAGAGAGAAATTTGGAAATTAAAAATAAAAGAAGGAAAATGCGAAACGAAATTTATAGGAAGCACACGCGTAATTTAACAATACCAGAGTAACTTCACCGAACGATTTTCAAATAAAAATGACCCATTCCGTAGCACCATTGGTCGATTTGTAAAATCACTCGAAGAGACAGGTAATTTCGATCAAGTGATGCGACATCGTCAAAAAACTAAAACGAATGAATCAATCGAATGAGCTGTTCTACGTGCAGTAGAGATCAATTCGCAAATTAGTTCTCGTCGAGTTGCAAATAATTGTATAATACATTATCGAAATCGAGTATCCTTCGTATTGTACATCGCGATCACTTTTACCCTGACCATTTATCACTTCATCAAGAACTTGGTGAAAAAGATTTTCGTAAATACGCTCGTTTGCATTTGGACATTGCAGGAAATGGAAATCGATGTATCAGTTTTCTAGATCACGTTGTTTACAGATGAATCGACATTTGCAGATCATAGCAATTAAATTTAATATCTGGAGTATTCATTGCTGGACTGTTAAAAATCTTCGATGGTTGCGATAAATGAATCATCTATGAAATATTAACGTTAACTACCAAACAAGTCCAAACGATTTAATTTTGCAATTACTAGCAATATGTAGCTCTTTTGGACAGAATTAATGACAACTTAGCACATAAAATAGCACATAAATATTTAATTTTAATTTTAATTAAAATATTTAAAAATTTCTTGTCACATTCGAAGAAAATTCATATTTTTCATTATTATTATTCGTCGATAGGTGGTCGACGATGCATGACATCGTGGGAAATCCTGTATTGATCCTGCATTCAAATTTGACGATTATAGAAATTAATCATTTTTTCTCATTATGTCTCGTATGATTGTTAGTATAACATATGGTCCCTAACATAAACGTGATATCATAACAAGCAGCTGATATACGATACCGGTTGTTACGGCCGCTCGACGTGTGTCGCCCGCGTAACTGATTCCGGGCCGCGCGCCGTCGCCGAACCGACATGACCGGAATACTAAGTGCGCGATTGTGATCCTGTGCATGAACCCCCGTGCCCCCCTCAAATAAGCCGTTATCCTTAGTGCTCCTTGTCCATATTTCGAGTGTTCCTTGTGCCCAAGTGCTGTGCTACGCTGCTCTGAGTTATCGTAGAGCTGAGGTCGTCTAGAGAATAATATATGGGTCCTTGTCACGGTTTACCCTAGCGGTGGTTTAGGTGACACTGAGCATGCGCAAGTGAAGGGACCCTTGCAATAGAGGCATAAAACAGGCCTCCACTTGACTTGGGACATTGCGGTCCTAGGGCCGCAACACCGGTCTTTAGAATTCGATTTATAAATCAGGAGCGTAATGTGTGCCCCATCCCTCATGTGAACAGCTTTTTCCTATCTGCTTAATGTAATATCGTGTATATTTGATACTTTATTATCCCTCATCATAGTACACAATGACCAGCGTATCAGTTTCCGCAGTTATCGCAGGACCATTATTATACTGTTCTTACTTAGTAATGGACGATCAACTTTCGCTAACAATAACGTAACGAGTTTCTTTATCTCTTGCAAAACTTAACCTTGGATATTGCCACTCCGGGGCATTTGATTGCAAATTCATCCCCCTGTTGGAAAATCACGGATAGTCGTGATTATTCGCTTTAGATCTTTCCTATCGCATAACACTACGCACCTTAACCAGTTAACCGCGTGCGACGTATATATACGTCAATCCAAATATTGCGACGTATATACTCGTCGTGTAAAATAAAAAATTACCATTCACTATAAACACTCGAAATTTCAATAATATTTAATAAAAATCTCATTTGGGGGGTATGTTGTTTTTATATTATCGATAAAACTGTTATATATTTTATGAAAAAAATTTTGATTATTCTCTTTGGTATATTACATATTCGCGTATTCCCCGTATAGTGATTACTTCTTACAAACTGAATTGATTATTTTCTATAATACTTCTAGTATTGACCGAACAATTTTCTTTACTTTACTGTGTATTGAAAAATACCGCACTGAAATCGACTAAATTTTTAAAAGTTACTTATTTTCTTTAATTTTTCTTGTTTACGAATTTTATTATTTTTTGACAATTTTTGAGTTTTTGATAAGAATAACCTTTCAACGATGAATTGTTAATTTTTGATCGAATAAAAATGTAATCTTTTCTTGCTTTACGTTTTTCCTAAAATTTGTAATAAGATCACTTGCCCTGCGTTTAACGTATACTCGTCATTGCTTGATTTTAATTGCGCATTCCGCGAGGGATTTTCAAAACTAAATTCCATAATTAACTGGTTAAACAAACATTACAAAAATAATAAATAAATTTCCATAATTCGGTATATCGAAAAAGACCATAAATTAGGAGATCGCTTAAAATTAAAGCTAGTTTAGATAAGTGGTAAAAATGAAGTAAAGAAAAGATTATTTTAGAGAGATGAAAATATCTAAAGGAAATATGAGGAAAAATTTGCAAATGTCGAAATCCTGCACAAGACATGAGAAAAATATAATCTCGATTGCATAGTCCAATCAAAACTGTACGTCGATGTCGATGATGAAACGAAAATAGTTAAAGTTTGCTAGATAATAAATCGATAAAGGGAATTTTTGAAAAAATGTTATTTCTGCAAATAAATGTAAAATAAAATAAATGATTTGGTTCGGATGACGAGAACAGAATTTGGCGAAAATCAAATAAAGAGTGGTGAGTGCAAAATTCCAATTCTATAAAGCGTCGCAGGCAACAGTTATGGCCTAGGGCTAGATTCCAGTTGGTAGATACATTAAAAAATCTAAAATTCATGGACGGAAGTATAAACGAGTTTACTTATTCCGATACTTTAAAGAGTCTTGAAAAATAGCGAAAATCGGGAATATTAAATTCGTTTTGTTTTATACGAAAAATATTTTCAAACATAATTTCCACGATTCGCAAAATGGTATGAAATATTTGATAAAATGCTGTTGGAAGCAGCACTGCAAAGGATAAAAATTACTACCAAAATTTCTAAAAGAATTAATACAATCGAATCCATGTCGATCGTAAATTAATAAATAATTGGAATATCCTACCAAATATCAAAATTATGTTTACATGTAATACATACAAATGTATTATGTACATACGTAACATACGTTATCGTATATCTCGTACGATTTCGAATGCAAAATCAATTGCCTTTATATTTTAATACCAGTTTTTAATATTCAAAAATAATTTTTATTTTCTGCAGTTTCGGAGGTTATTAAAATGTATTAAAAAAGAAGTTAACTTGCCTTATTATTAAACATGGTTAATGATAATTAACATGTACATATACAGAGCAATCTCTTGGTACGCTAATTAGTAACATTTGCATTAAATGCCGTACATTTACTCGAAGAGAATTACTTTACTCAATTTGCATGAGTTCATTTTGAAAATTAAAAATTCTACTTCAATTACATGTATCTACGAGATGTCTGTTTTATCTAGAGACTGTGAAATATTTCATATTACACAGGAATTAAAGGTATAAGAAAAATGTCCCTATAAAAATCAACTGATAGAGAAAAAGCCATCGAGGTTATAAATAATTTCTCCATAAAAGGAGTAGGTATTGAAAAGGGCTTTGAGAACCAACTTAAACCCTTAACGACCGTATCTGAATTAACGCGATTTCGCGTTGAAATTGTGGTTTTGTATTTTTATATTCCGAAGTTGGTAGCAACGACAAATTTAATTTTACCAATAAATTTAGAAATATGAATAACTAAATTTAGAAAAACGGGCAAAGCTGCATCGGATTGTCTATAATAAACTATATTCTACTAAAACTATAATTCTATTCGTAATGTAATCGAATACTAATCGTAAGGTCTATAAATTCAGTTGACGTATTTTTCTTTCTTCATATTTACGTTATCACGTGATCAATAAATCCGTATTGCATTTGTATTATTTTCACTTCCTATATTTATAGAAATACCAATTGACCCTGACATGATCCAGAACTTGCTTTCACACGGACAATTGTTTTAAGAGAAAATAGCAAAATGAGTATATTTTATTTCATTCGTTAGTCTAACGATTAGGTTGACGTTCTTGAATGAATGAACACGAGTATATAGTTTACGAAAGATCTTGACTGTCTAAAAAGGAATAGGATTAGTTTATTTTATATAGAAATGAGTATTTATCTTACAATAAAATTACTGGCAAATTTTATAAACGATAATCAAGTATAAAAACTTGAAAGTCAGTGAAAAAAGTTGTTATGTTACTTAAAATTAATCGAAATGATACGTTAAAAGAAAGAATATTAAATATAATTATATTAATAGTGTTTTAAAATTTAACTAATTTTTAAATTAAATTTTATTATTAATTCAATTTACTTAATAAATTTGATTAATATTTGTAGTAAATAACGAAATTTTGAAATGGACTGAACAGAAAATACTAGAAAAAGTCAAGTTAAAGCGTTCGAAATGACCACGGTGAAGTAACTTTTTTCAACAAGAAATTGTTGACAAGTCGAATCTAGTTCGACACTGAATGGTCACCGATGAAAGTACCTTATAAACAAATACACCAATTAGCCATCAAACATTTTAGAATATGAATTAGAAGAAATACAAAATGAATTAATTTCCTTCTAAATTAGATAAAACCTAGAATTAAATGAATCGGAGGAATATAAAGAAAACAAAGCGATGGAAATATTTGTACTATACGAGAATTGGCCAAATTTACTATAACCGTGTTATATGAAAACCGTGTTATAAGAAGATTGTCATAATTTTTGCATCAAATTGTATAGAAATCGTTTCTAAGGTACCGTGTTCTAATTGTGAATTAGTTATAGCGAAATGCAGTATTTACTATCAATAAATAATTGAACTATATCCTTTTGCGTAAATTATTAATTTGATGACATTCACACGTGCATATAGTAGTATATTATATAGTAATATATTATTTATAGAAACATTTATTTTAAGGCATATGATTTATTCTTTTATTTTGTTTTTATGTTCATAAAATAAAAATTGTTCATTTTAATCTTATGAAATAAGTATGAGAGTGAAAAGATGAACGAGGTTAAAGTGTGCATTCTAAAACTAAATTCCAATTTTTCCTAATTTGAAGCAAAAAATGTTGAAAAATAAATCTTATATCGTTCTAATGTGAAAATTGAACGGCAATAGTGCTTCCGATTTTATATTTCATCAATAGATAACAACACTGATGCGTTGCAAGCACCTTACTTGAGTTTAGCGTGAAGCAATTATACAAAGAGGTTATGTAGTTATGGTCCGTAAAATGGAGGCATGTAGTGACTTCTCGTCAACACAATTTAAGCAATATGCTGTCATCAAACTTCTTATTGCCGAAGGTATTACTCCAATTGACATTTCACCGAGTATAGTTATAGCGACTGCGTCGATGTTCACTCGTACACGCAAGTACCCATTTCCTTATATATACTATGATAGACAACTAAAATATCTACGTTAAAATGACAAATTTTGAACGATATGAGACATACAGCGAGCTGAAAATTTTAAGACTGTATCAGGAAAATTAAAAGATAATTTAACCATGTACACGATATTTACATTATTACGTGTATTGGAAATATGGGCGTTGGTGGCGCTAGTGAGTTAAACCAAAAATTGTTTTAAGGCTATTATAAGCAATGTCATATCGGAAATACCTATTTTTTAATCGGTGGTAATTTCTACTAATATTATACTATTATTATACTACAATATTAGTATAATAATAAAACAATATTTATGCAATATTTTTATGATTCACCGATGCTACATACTCCTAATAAACGTATCGTGAATACTACATATATCGTTGAATTATTTTTTAATTTCAGTCATATAATTTTAAAAGTTCTTTTTTGTCGTGTACATGAATATCGTTTCAAATATTTCAGTGCAACCCGCGTATATCACATTTTCTAAACAGCATATGTAAACGTTCGAATATTTTCATGTATGTGTGTAAGTATCCTACGTCAGTGGACTAATGATTCTGAATCAGAAAAGGCTGAATTGCATGGTGAGAAACAAAACGAACATCTTATGCCAACAACAGGGACATTTATACAGGGTGTCCCATTTAACCTGAACATCTATTGTGAACATCTATGGAATGGTTTCGAAGAGTGCGAATAAAAAAATTGGTGAGAATAAAAAAAAAAGTTCTCACAAGATCAAATTGTGACATTTCAAGCTCATTTTACCTTCAACATGCCCTTGGCAGACCTTTTTATAGTCATCAAGTACACACCCACTGAAATCGTTTGAGTCGCCTTTTTTGGTTTTTCCTTATTTTCGCCACCAACTGAAATAATTTAGATGTATAATTTAAAGGGGACACTCTGTATAAAAAAGGTCGGCAAACTCGTTCGAAATAATCGATGTGTCACTCCTCTCAAAGGGAGTCGTTAATTTATTCAACATTTCGCAAAACATATGAACCGTATTACTCGTATCCTTAATTAACAGTTAATTAAGGTTTATACGAGGTGGGAAATTTGTACAAAAATTTGTAGAAAATGCAAAATTATTTAAGAAATAATTATAGAAAAAATCATTACAATCTTAGGTACATATACATATGTATGCTTGATGTGCTTGAACCTGACAAAAGTATAAACTCAGAAAATTACATTGCTAAATTTTACTCCATTCGCCGTGTAATCTGGACTTGCAATTAGTCTCGCGCAATTTTCACTTTTCCCACAAATTAATGGAACGTCCTCTGGGAATTAATTGCAAAAGTTATTCATTTACCAAATTGACAAACTCCAGAAAACAAGAGGTAGAAATCTATTTTATATATAAAAATTATTTACCAACATTAAACCATTTACCAATCGAGTAATTTGATAGTCAGTCTTTAAAAAAATTCAAAAAGTGGAGTTAATTACTTTAGCTTGTGCACGGTTCAATTGTGGAATTGTTTTCAATTGATTTTCTTGAAAAGGTAAGTTTAGTTATGTACAAAAATCGATAATCGAAGATATAAGGCGTAAATAAATAATTTATAAAACCTAACCTCCGAGAACAAATATTTATATAAACATTAGATAGGAATTGGGGGTTTAGGCGAATGCGTCACGTATTTTCGTGACACTTTCTCACGGGTTAATCAATAGCAGCACTCAAAGGTAGACATATCTTCCTTGAATACTAAAAGAAATTAAAAGAGAATATATATCGTAGTTATTTTACAATTATAAACCCATAATTCTAATAGATTTGATAATCAAGTAAATGGCAAATAGCATAAAATCTTGGTTTCTCGATTGTATCGATCACGGTATCTCTAGTATTATATCGGTATCGGGATTTAGGGAATTTTCTGTCAAAAACGTGGCGAAACATAATCTCTGTATTTCAAAGTTAATTTTACGATAAATATTATTTACCGTGAAAGCACGATCAATATCGTTACCATTTCAACTTTCAGCTCCGCATCAATTATCACTGATTCGAAATCGATTAAGAATCGAAAAGAATTGCGTGAAAATGATTAAAAATGAAATGGTACATTTTTTCTCGACGGCTTTTGAATGCTTAAAATGCTTGAGATGTAACATTATTTATATATAAAAGTAAAAATAGTAAAAAAAGCAGTCGAGTTCGAAACAAATAAAATACCTTGATTTTTGCAGATGTTATAAAATCGGAGATAATTCTGCGTTCAAGCCGCATAGAATGTCCCATTTAAATCAGTTGCCTCAAATAAATACAGTGCTGTTGATAGTACCAAAAAATGTTTCAAATAAAAGTTGCATTCTTTCGAGAGGCAAATAATTGGATGCGATTTTTGCACGTGAAAGCGCAGAGTATATATAAAGGCAATGGCACACATACATATGCTATTTTTTTTTAATGAAATCATACACGGAACGTGGAAAGTATGTTGACAGACTCCAATATTATCTACTTTAAGTTTAATTCGGATAAAAACAAAATACTGCCTCTCTCCGATCGCAGTTATTTTTTATTATTCTCTGCCATTAACAGATCGTACAATTAATTTAAAAGTAGAATGAAATTAGCACTGTCCGAATTAATAGGGAGACATTAATAATAAATCCTTTTATTGTCCGGAAAATTCGATAGATGACACTGACACGTGAGAATCATAGAAAATGAAAATGACGAATGTACCTATTTCGAAAGGTGATATTTCGGATATCTTTAGGAGAAAGATTGATTAGGCTAAATTAATCTATATCGGTTTTCTTTTCCTTCGTTGGTGGAAGAGAACAAAGCGCGCTTTAGACGCTTAATTTTTCTTTTACTAAAAAGTAAAACTATACTTGAAGAATCTATTACTGGAAAGGTAAAAATGCCACGCAACGGCAAATAAAATATGCACTGTTTACGAAAAAGGTGTTTTAATAAAAAAAAAAAAAGCGGTTCTGGTTCCTCAACCTTAGCTAATTTCTACTTTAAAGACCAAAGATGGACAAAAGACACCGATAGAAAATAATCCATGATGCGTGAATTAGCAGAGACAATCAAAATATCAGATGCAACGTTAGATTATGTAAATCGTTACGTCGCATAATCTGACGGGGAAAAAATTGACGTTCAAACGCAACGAAAAGCAACTGTTTTTGAAGCTAATAGCGAGAGGAAATGGAGAAATGGAAAACATCATTTACGATAATGTTGGGGGGAAATGATCCTGGGATAAAGGAAGTAAATCACCTTTAGTCACCCCGAAAATTGGTTTCCATCCGAAGGAAATTATGCTTTCTGTTCGGAAGGATGGAGAGGAATTCTGTATTACCTGTCATTACCAGATTCGATAGATTCGAACAAGTATGACTCGCGATTAGACGCATTTAAGACAGCGATTCAGGAAAAACGTCCAAAATTAGCTAATCATTTCCTAGCAGTCGTCCATCACGACAATACCAGGCCTCGTGTCTCTTTGATTAGCAGACAAATATCGTTGGCGTTTGACGTTACGACTGGATCTGCTACCACACCCGCCATATTCCCCAAACATTAGTGCCTTCGAATTTTCACTTCTTCGGGTCTTTGCAAAATTCTAACTGTTAAAATGCAAGAATTATAACTCTTTGGCTAACACAGAAAACCACCTTGAAAGATTTCTCAGCGAAAAACCTAAAAATTTGTTAATTATATTAAAAAAGTAATAACAGCCCCCATCAGCTCTAGTTCTTTTGGACCCCGTAATCTAGAGACAACTTTGACTCGAGTAAATATACTTTTCTTAATTTCATTATATATTTCAGCCATTATCTCGTTAAAATAATAAGCATCAATTTAAATACCAAAGTAAATGTATCGTATATACGTATTATGTAAATTAGAAAACAGGGCTGGATATTGTCCAAATGTTACGTTATTATGTCTCGCTCATTCCCGTTGTTTTCTACCCTCGTGCACGACATATTCGCGACAAAGTGAATCGAAGTCGAACAACAGTGACCAATTCATGGAAATCCACTCTTCGAATAAATGGCCACGCTCGATTCCGTATTGTGGCCATTTGAGCGAACTATTGTGTACGTGCGTATATGTTCGTGTGTTCATATGAAGTATGTACTGTAAGCACTGCGCAGTTGGCCTTCGGACAACACAAGTTCAGTTACACGTGGATATTTTTCTTGACAAATTTCCCAGTCACCGTGACATCTACATATAAGCTCCCCTCCCCATAAATTACGCTCCATACAAGCACCCACGATGTTTCTACGTTGTATCCATTTATACATCACACGGGCTGAGCTTGTAACGGATACAATTTCGAAACGCGAGACGATAGTCTTTCATCTCTACTGCTATAGATTTTGTTACCAGAATAGGTTCTTTCGAAATATCGTCGAAATATCGTTGTAACCGTAACTACCAACTCGTAGTCGGTAATTCTCGAAATATCGTGTACATGGACAATAATAATTACGGTATTACGATGAAAATAATTAGATATATGTATATTCGGTAGCAGTGTGGACATTGTTGCAAATAACGAGGAACAAATGAATTGCAAAGCACCGTTCATTCCAGAGGCAATATTTCGAATCAATCAAGCCAATGCAAGTTGGTCTCATCGCTAGTCCAAATAGCGAGATGGAATAGAATATACGTGATCCCAAGTGTCAATATAGATACGAGAAGCAGAAGCAGGATTAGAACATGGATTATGCGATAGCGATATTGCATACATATTGTCCGAAAAATAATTAATCGCGACATCTGTCGTAATTGATAACAGTTTGCAAGCGAGATATGACGCGTATGCAATATATCATACGAGTATCGCGCGTGCCGCGCAAGAAGTACCGCAGAAGAAGCACGGGTCTAACTGATCAAAGCGCGAAGAGTCTCCAACTAAATTTATTCCGATTTTTTCTACGAGCATCTTCCCTAAACGTTGCTTATTTACATCTGTTGCTCGATACGCGCGTGGAAATTGTTATCAATCGTCTGTCTGGGCTCATGTAACAAATTACAAGCTCTGTACAAATGAAACCAGTACCTTTATCGTCAGTCAGGCATATTAATTGAATCGTATGACAAAAGCCGTCGATGAGATAGATAAGTGAAATATATCGACTTACTCTTCTTATCCGTTTGTCATCTTGCGAAACTTCTTACGAGACACGCACAATATCGCATAACTTTCTTATTTCTGACCGTCCTGTCACAAATTAACACCGAGAAAGTACTCTAGCTCGTAGTTCTCGCAAACGAGAATTACTCCTTTCGACAATCCGTCCTATAAATTCTAATCGAGTTGTAATATCGAGTATTTACACGGTAAGTGCTATGAACCTTAGTTATCCTTAGATACGAAGGATTTTAACCAGTATACGTTTCGTTCTGCTGTTTTGGAAAAGGAAGCAATGTCCAAAACGCTATCAACGAAATTTTCAGTATTCGTCGTTGGTTTCTGTTGTGTACATAGACTGTTCGTTGGAATTGACAACTCTGTCGTAGATGTAACGGCTCGACCCGTTCCTCCATCTAGAATCGAAGTACTTTGCTACGAGCGATAGTAACGGACCGGAATGTCGTCTATGGTGAGAAGGTGTGACTAAAGGAACGCGTGTATCGGTATCCGTTAATAAATACTTTTATACTTCGCATTCAGTGTCGTTCTTTGCCAAAGTACGTGACACTGTCGACGACTTCGCAAAGGAAATTTCAACTTGAAGGATCGAGAAAGATCTGAATAATCTTCGACCATTGATATCGACTTCATCGAGGCCATAGTCTTAGGTACACTGTTAGAGAAATTTCGGATAATTTGCATATATCATGTACAATTCACCATCAACAAACTTCTGTACAAAACTCACAATTAGGTCTAGCTACCGTATGAGCGATATGAATCTGTAATTTACTGCTCCAAACCTGAAATCTGAATCTGAGTATATGCGACGGGGTGGACAAAGGCCCATTTTAACTTACCACAGCGAAACTTCATCCAAAGAAGGTCCTCCTGTCAGTTTGGAGAACTGACAAAAGATTATCTAGCCTCTGAATGGTGATCATCAGTCACCGTTTCATAAAATTTGCAAGATCGATATTAATTAACCCTTTGCACTCGAGAGATGGGTCTAAGTCACTGTTCAATCAAATTCCGAAGATCCATGTTAATTAACATATCAAATCTAAAATAACCAAAGATTGCATGGAATGTCGAAATAAAATAATTTGAAGTCTTAATTTATACCCGATTCCTTATTTACCGTTTCAAAAATATCCTCGACGTTACAGCAGAGAGTCTTTGAATTGCTATTTCTCTGTAACAAAAATAATCACCGAGTGCAAATGGTTAATATATCAAATTTAATGCAATGTAATAGTATGCCAGGTATCGAAATCAAATAATTCTAAAATTCTATTATTATACAATTCTTTACTTACCGCTCAAAAAAGTATCGTCAATTTTTTAGTAGAGAACCTCTGATTCCTCTACTCTTCTCTAGCCAAAAAATCGTCGAGTGAGAAGAGTTAACCCTATAATTCTTATATCTTTGAAGCTTTTCTTATGTTTCTAAGTCCGGTGATACCATTTCGATACTTCGTGTGCAGTTACTTCCGATCTAGTTATTGTCTTACACCCGTTACTTCAACTTCGAGGTATTAAAACAAACGACGAGAGTAACGGCTCGAGTTCAAAGGTCGATTATTTGAATTCCGATAAATATCGTAAACGTCGAATTTTCTACGAGAATATAAAAGTGTATCGATATATTCCTTCTGAACTGCGTCTCAAAGGTATGCAAAGTGAAGGAGTTTGCATAGTTGATAAGGAAGCTAATAGCAGCGTGACCGGTAATAGACTATAGTTATTAATATACGCAAGGATTAGAGAGGGAAGTGAAACTAACATTGATAGCGAACGATTACGAAGCGAAGGTGAGAATATCGACTGGTGTATAATTAGCGAAATAGAAACGAAAGAATATAAAACGATAATCGATACAGATGCGTTTAAATCGGGTGGGAGAGAAGTGGAAGAGGAGATAGAAGCACTCGTGGACTTTAGATATCTTAACGGTTAAGCCTAGCTTCAAATGAACTAGCTTCATATCTCAAGACTTGCCTGATCCTGTTAAGAATGGAATATATGACGGAAATTTGCTGCATCGATAAAACGAAGAGCATGAAATACACCATGACCTAGTAAGAATTTAGCAATGACCAGAGAAAAAGAGAAATTTTTCTGTTCTCCTCGCATATAGCTGAAAAGAGATTAAGACACGATGGTCTCTTATGGTTTGGGGTGCATCTGTATAGCATCAAGAGTGAGAAATTTGGCATTTAGCGAAGAAGTCACGAAACATTTTAAATGTCTCAGAATATTACGAAATAATTCTCAACCTTCGATTCAAGTCCTTTGAACACTTCAACATTTGTCTCTTATGGTTTGGGGTGCATCTGTAGCATCAGGAGTGAGAAATTTGACACTTAGCGAAGGAGTCACGAAACATTTTAAATATCTCAGGATATTACGAAATAATTTTCAACCTTCGATTCAGGTCCGCTTTAACATTTAGGTCCGTTGAAATTCAATGAATCTTCTAACGAAATAACGATCCGAAGCTCGAGACCTAGATTTTTCAAATAAAGACAGAATGACACAGCTAAATGGAATCGCTTAAATATCGCTCTCATTGATTATCGTGCATAAAAGTATCTTAGAAAAATGGTTCACAGTTTTAAAAGACACGCTCAACCATAGAAAAAATTCGATGTACCTTTTACACGAGATTTCAATTTGTTTACGCACTTTGTTGGTACGACAGTCCGTAGCGTCCTAGCAATATGGCAAATGAAAAATCCAACATGGGAAAAACGAGAATCAATGCGTATGTAAAAAAACTAAAAGTATTTCTAGAAATGTTGGAGCGAGAACTATATTGAAGAAATATACAGAGAAGAGGAAGTAAACTTGAACATGGGGATTTGATATTGCAGGAAGAATTTGCAACAGCTATCGAAAATATCGGAAGAAAATTCAGAAAAATTGCGATTTCTACGACAGGAAAACGTCCCAGGTATAAGCCATATATAACAAATATAACATAACAAATGTAGCCATAAATGAGTCATGATTCTCGGTTTATATGGACGTGTGTACAAAACGAAATCACACGTAGTAACTGTCAAGAAAATGAATAAATGTTATTATATAGTTGTTAGAAATAATTTACTACGTGCTATAATAAAAAACTTTATTTTCAAACATTTAGGGTTAACACTAATCCAATATTAGCACGATTAGTTTAAGAATGTTTGCCAAAGAAAAAGAAAGCGAGCTTTCATCGAGAATCGCATGATTTGGATTTACAAAACCGTGTCACTTCTTCTCCATCGATGCGACATCAAATGGCAAGTAAATTTGCATAACATGTACTATTGATCCGACGAAAACCCACATTGGTTGCCGAAATTGAACACCAACGACGATGGTCAATAAAAGTGGGGTTAGGTACTGTATCATATGTGAGAGAATAATTGGTCGATATTTTATGGACGGAATTCCTACTTAAATATAACAGCTATCTAAAAGACGACCTTGGCAGTGTACTCGGAGGAGGTACCATTGAATTATGCATGTAGAATAAGAATTACACTCTCGGTACAATGTTTTCGAATCGATGGATGGGACTCAGTAGACCAGTTACATGACCAGCTCGTTCGCCGGACATGCCAGTGTTTCGTTTCTTTTTACGGAGAATATTAAAAAATAGCGTGCCCTAAGAGAAATCGGCAACTCCATAAAATATACGATTAACCTGAAAATGATGTACGGATTTCAATGATCCAACGATTACAATTGCACACTGTAACATCGGTTCGAACATCTTCTACAACGTATATATCTTTGTATGTTATCTGTTACCTGTTACCTGAATTATTTTTATTTATTTCTTTTTTTCATCATATTTTCATATATTTATTTCACCTCCAATTGAAATTGGTATTAATTGACCACCAATAGGAATTTTTATATTTAGTTCAATTGAAATTGCTTTATTTCATTCAATTATTTCAATTTTGTCAAGATTTACATTATCTATAAGATATAATTATATATTAAATAATAAAAAAATTAAATCAATTATTTATTTTTATATATAATATTAATTTTAATTTCTTTAATTTTAATATTATTAAATTTATTTTTTTCAAAAATGTAAAAGAAAAATAGAAAAAAATTTACCTTTTGAATGTGGATTTAATATAATTTCAGTCGACGAATGGCCTTCTATCAGAGGCCTTGTATTTTATATTATTTTATTAAAGATACAATAATATATATAATCTTAGAAACCCTTTCATTTATATAAAAATTAATACAAAAATTATTATTTGCATATATGCATATTACAGTCCCTTCATATCATGTAACGTTCATGTTCTACGTTAATAAAAATATAAGCTGGCATAATTCTGGAGAATTAGAGACGAAACGATTAGTATGTGTGTACGAAAAATATGCATGTGTGAGAATAAATTAGAGTCGACTTGTTGAGAAAAGATGCGTGCCCAAGTAAAGCTGGAAAGAGT